>NC_051159.1:10142019-10174719 GCF_013339745.2 Dermacentor silvarum
TAACTGGCTGAAAGGCACCCGCAGGAGGCGTCGTTGGCTGCTTATGGCGTTGGCAAATGGCACAGCTGGAAACGTATTGCTTTACCGTCTTCCAGAGCTTGGGCGAATAGAAACGCGGGCGCAATCGGTGAAGTGTCCGAGCAAAGCCAAGGTGGCCTGACGGGATGTCATCGTGCATGGTGTGAAGTATCATAGGCCTCAACGTCTGGGGAACCACGAGCAGAAGTGAAGCGCCTTCAGAAGTATAATTCTTATACAATCAATCTTCAAAAATAATGAAAGGTGAGCTGCGTGCAGGTGACCAAGCGACGTCAAGAATAGCTCGAATAGAAGGGTCATGTTGCTGCTCACGCTTGAAGGCGGTGGCACCAGGGAACTCGGCGGAGATGGCAAGGAGGTATTCATCTAAGTCATCGTCCGTATCTCGCGTGCTTGCTGACGGAAGGCGAGATAAACAGTCAGCATCAGTGTGACAGCGACCACTCTTGTCAGTGATAGAAAAGTCGTATTCTTTAAACCGTAATGACCACCGAGCTAATGGGCTAGATGGATCGCGTAGTCCGACCAACCAGCAAAGAGAATGGTGGTCTGTCACTATCGTGAAGTGGCGGCCGTGCAAGTATGGTCGAAACTTGTAGGTGGCGAAGACTACCGCGAGGCATTCCAGTTCTGTTACGGTGTAATTCTGCTCTGCCTTGTTAAGTGTATGGCTTGCGTAGGCGATGACTTGTTGGCGTCTGCTATGTATCTGTACGAGTACAGCTCCAACACCGAGACCACTAGCATCGGTGTGAAGCTCAGTTGGGGCCTCTGGATCAAAGTGGCGCAAAATTGGAGCTGAGGTGAGCAGAAAATTTAGTTGACTGAATGCAGACTCACATTCAGTAGTCTATTTAAACGGTGAGTCCTTGTGAAGGAGTGACGTGAGCGGATGAACTAGGCGTGCAAAGTCCTTAATGAAACGGCGAAAGTATGAACATAGTCCCAGGAACCTGCGGAGCTCTTTCACCGTCTTCGGCTGGTTGAAGCCACGAACGGCCGCAAGCTTCTGGGGTGTCTGGGCGGATGCCTGCTTTGTCAACGAGGAAACCCAAAACAAGCGTTTGACGTTCGCCAAAATGGCACTTTTTGGAGTTTAGTATCAGTCCAGCCCGCCGTATGCACTCAAGCACAACTTCGAGTCGTTGGTTGTGCTCGTGAAATGTCTTGCCGTAAATGACAACGTCGTCCAGGTAACACATACAAATTTCCCATCGACCCCGCAGGGGTGTCTGCGTCAGCAGGCGTTTGGTGTGCTGCGACACCACGGACCCGAGCACACGAGGGTCGGACCCTCCCGCGTCTAACCGTGCGCGGCTTAGCCGTGTCCGGGGAAAAGAGGATCCTGGGGGTTGAGCCAATGCTGAGTGCTTGGGCCTTTATGGCCCCTCGGCGGAGGCAACACACAAATCGGTAGTTGCCTTTTCCTGTCCTCCTCTTCAATCTTCGTCTTTTTTTCTTACTTTCAATCTTTCCTGTCTCCTTCTCACTTCTTATATTCTGATTTTCCAGGCAGCTAGGGTTAACCTTGTGTGAGATAGCCAACCTTGGTTATATCATATTTGGTTATAGTGGTTGTGTACAGCTGACGTTGGCAGGTCTTGTTCATAACAACCCTGTCGCGTCCCCTTGTTGGGCTCCACGGTGGGCGGCTGGCACTGCTGCCGAAATCAATTTAATTTGTATGGCATCCTCATACCCCAAACTGCCTGATCGCCCTCTCATAAAAAGAGGGCGCACCGATGAATCCTTGAACTTCTTCGCAAAGACCACCGAAATTTTCCCACGTTTCCACGTGATTCACTGTGAAAGCACTGAAAAGAAAGCGATAAACATTTCACCCTTCTTGGTTTCAAAATGTCTCACTGAGGTCATTGTAATTGGCTACAAAGCCACCAAGATGGCAAGTGGTGACCTTCTGATTGAAGTAAAAGACAAAATGCAGTATGAGAAACTTACAAACCTGGTGGCTTTTGGCGATAAAACCATATCTGTGACTGCACGCCGAACAATGAACACCGTCAAGGGTGTGGTTTCAGACGGCGACCTCATGGATTTGACTGATGAAGAACTCCTGAATGGATGGAAAGAAGAAAACGTTATAAATGTACAACGCATAAAAATCAGGCGTGACAACAAAGAACTACCAACCAAACACATAGTACTTACTTTTGTCTCTAGCACACGCCCGGATGCAATAGAAACAGGCTACCTTAAACTGCGTGTAAGACCTTACATTCCAAATCCACAACGCTGCTACAAGTGTCAGAGGTTTGGCCATGCCTCTCAAAGCTGCCGAGGACGACAAACTTGTGCGAAATGCGCTACAAAAGATCACTCTGCTGAAGAATGTACTGCTGAGGCCCATTGCGCGAACTGCGATGGCGACCACCCAGATCTCGCGCAGCGTGGAAGAAAGAAAAAGAGATAATTACAATCAAAGTCAAAGAGAATATCAGTTTCCGGGAAGCACGACAGCGTTTGTCACCTTCATTTTCAATGAAAACTTCTTTTGCCGAAGTGGTGCAACAGGGGGCAGCATCACGACGGACCCCGGCGGTCGCCCAAAGCACGCGCAGCGTACTGAGGCGGCTGCCACCCGCCCCCATGGTGGGAGCAGCTAAGGCTGCCCTGCCCTTCTCGAAATCGGCCACATCAGAGGCTTCCACTAGCGCTGGCAGCAGCCATCGCAGCTCAGAGGCTAAGGAGGACCCATCGGCTTCCGGGCTGGTGAGGCCACAGCCTTCGTCCCTCGAGGCGAAGGCTACACGACGTACACATCGCTCGTTAGAGCGAGTGTCCAGCGCTTCGCAAGAGGCTATGGACACTACTTCAAGAAAGGTGGTGCAGCCAGCACCTAAAGAGCGGCCAAATTCTTTGGACCGCTCTAGAAAACACAAAACCAAAATTACAGGGCCGCAAACGGCTCTGTAATCTAAGGCAACACTTCCTTTTTGTACACACCAGCACCAATTTACTTCCATTATGGATACACAAATCATTCAATGGAACGTCAGAGGCCTTATTAGGAACCTCGAAGATGTCCAAGAACTTCTTTACCAACACAATCCAAAAGTGCTGTGTGTACAAGAAACGCACTTAAAATCGAAACATACAAATTTTCTCCGACAGTATGTTATGTTTCGTAAAGATCGCGATGATGCTCTCGCATCATCAGGCGGTGTTGCCATTGTAATTCACAAAAGCACAGCATGTCAACGTTTGCAGCTACAAACGCCCCTTGAAGCAGTGGCAGTTCGACTTGTCCTTCTGAACAAACTCATCACCATTTGCTCGCTTTACATACCCCCACATTACCACTTACACAAACACGAATTTCAGTCCTTTATAGACGAATTGCCAGAACCTTATCTTATTCTTGGCGATTTCAATGCACACAGCAGTTTGTGGGGCGACTCTCGTATCGATGCGCGAGGCCGTCTTGTTGAACAATTTTTTTTCCTCTGGTGCGTGTCTCCTGAATAAGAAGGAACCTACATTTTACTATATCGCAAATAGAACCTTTTCTTCTATTGATCTTAGCATAGCTTCCCCATCTCTATTTTCAGAACTTGAATGGGAAGTTATAAAAAACCCTTACGGGAGCGACCATTTCCCAGTACTGCTGAGAGCAACAAGACAATACGAGTCTCCACCACATGCCCCCCGGTCGAAGGTCGATGCAGCGGTCTGGAATAAATTCCAAACTCTTACCAGTAAACTCTCGTGGGCTGACATTTCATCGCTCGTAATTGATGGTGCCGTCGAGTATTTTACTAAATTCATAATTGATGCAGCCTCTAAGTGTATTCCCCAAACAAGTGGACTTTCTAGCAAACGTCGTGTTCCGTGGTGGAATGAACAATGCCGGAATGCACGTAGGCAGCAGAACAAAGCATGGAGGCAGCTTCGCGATTATCCTACTGCTGAAAACCTTGTAAATTTCAAGAAAATGAAGTCCCAAGGTAGGAGAACATGCAGACAAGCCAGGAGAGACAGCTGGAAAACATTTTTATCAAGTATCAACTCGTACACGGATGAGGCCAAGGTTTGGAGCAGGGTCAATAGAGTAAGAGGACGACAAACACATCCACCTCCCCTGGTACACACGCAGGGAGACAGCCTTGAGGACCAAGCGAACCATCTGGGTGCACATTTTGAACACGTGTCCAGTTCATCACACTATTCACCAGCATTTATAAGATATAAATCAGCAATATAAAAACAAAAAATAGACCGAAAGAGCACTGGGAACGAGCCATATAACCTACCTATCTCCCTAGCAGAGCTGCATGCATCACTCATGCAAGCAATCTGCCCCAGGCCCTGACCGTATACTATATGACATATTGAAAAACCTACCCTCTGAAACGAAGAAAACCCTTCTCTGTCTCTATAATTCTATATGGACCTCCGGCGAGATCCCCTCTGCCTGGAAAGAGGCCATAGTGATCCCTATCCTGAAGCAGGGCAAGGATCCATCGTCCGTATCGAGTTACAGGCCCATAGCTCTAACAAGCTGCCTCTGCAAAGTCTTCGAGAAGATGATAAACCGCCGTCTGATACATTTCTTAGAACCAAACAAGCTGCTTGACCCATACCAGTGCGGTTTTCGCGAGGGTCGATCCACCACTGACCATTTGATACGTATTGAGGCACAGGTACGTGAATGTTTTGTTCACAAACAATTCTTTTTATCTGTGTTCCTAGACATGGAAAAGGCCTACGACACCGCATGGGGGCTTGGTATATTGAGAGACCTTTCCCACTTTGGTATACGTGGTAATATGTTAAATGTCATTGAAAGTTACCTGCTAAATCGCACATTTCGTGTTCGGGTTGGCAGTGCTTTATCACGACCTTTTGTGCAGGAAACTGGAGTCCCACAGGGTGGGGTGCTCAGTTGCACTCTCTTCATTATAAAAATGAATTCCTTGCGTCTATACATCCCACGTAACATGTTTTATTCAACGTATGTCGATATGTACAGATTGGATTTAAATCATGCAACCTTGCAATCTGTGACCGGCAGGTTCAGCTTGGTCTGAACAGGGTGGCTAAATGGGCAGACGAGAATGGGTTCTGCTTAAATCCACAAAAGAGCGCCTGCGTCTTTTTTTCTCGAAAGAGAGGACTGTACCCTGACCCCGACATTGACCTGCAAGGACAGAGTCTACCTGTAAAAACGAAACACAAATTCTTAGGCATAATTCTTGACACAAAGCTAACATTCATACCACATCTAAAACATCTAAAAAACAAATGCATGAAAACAATGAATATTTTAAAAGTGTTGTCACGCACTACATGGGGTAGTGACAAAAAGTGTCTGTTAAACTTGTATAAAAACCTCATACGAACACGCCTAGACTACGGGGCCATAATTTATCAGTCAGCCACCCCAACCGCGTTGAAGATGTTGGACCCCGTCCACCATCTAGGTATTCGCTTGTCTACAGGTGCCTTCAGGACAAGCCCTGTAGAAAGCCTTTACGTGGAATCCAATGAGTGGTCACTCCACTTGCAGAGGACCTACACAGCTTTCATGTATTTCCTTAGAGTGAATGCAAACAGTGAAAATCCCTCATATTCCACCGTAAATGATTTGTCCAGTTCCCACCTCTTTCATAACCGACCTGCAGTAAGAGAGCCCTTCTCGTTGCGTGTGAGAAGTCTGGCTGAGGAAATGAATGTCCCACTTTTTGAACATCGTCTAATGACACCCACTATAGAGGTCTCACCATGGCAGTGGCAGATTGTAGACTGTGATTTGTCTTTTTTACATGTTACGAAGCACGCCCCGGTTACACACATTCGAATGCACTTCCTTGAACTGCAGCATAAATACTCCTGTCCGGAATTCTACACCGATGCATCAAAGTCTCATGCTGGCGTCTCTTATGCAGTGGTTGATCCATCATTTTCAGATGCCGACGCCCTGCAACCCCTAACGAGCATTTTCACAGCAGAGGCTTATGCAATACTGTCGGCTCTTAAATACATCAAAGAATCGAAAATACCAAAAGCAATCATCTACACAGACTCGCTGAGCGTAGTAAAAGCCTTAAAATCTCTTAAGAGGCACAAAAATCCTGTAATAGTATCACTTTATTCATTCATATGTAGTATTTATGCGTCTGGGCAGCATGTTGTGGTGTGCTGGGTGCCAGGACACCGAGACATCGAGGGAAATGTACTGGCAGACCAGCTTGCCACATCCATCAAGGCAAAAGCTGGCAACACATCTATGCTCGTCCCTGTTCTCGATATGAAGCCATACCTACGCAAGACACTTAGAGTCCACTGGCAACGTTTGTGGGACGGCCAGACTCATAACAAGCTTCATTTAATTAAGCCCCGTTTAGGGAACTGGCCATCGACCACGAAATCTACAAGAAATAATGTCTTATTCTATAGGCTCAGAATAGGACACACTTACGGCACACATAATTACCTGTTGTCTGGAGGCGAACCCCCGACCTGTACTAGATGTGGGGAAGCACTTACTGTACTTCACATCCTAGTACAGTGTCCTATAATAGAACCTGAAAGAAAAAAGCACTATGTTCAAGCCTATAAAGAGAATATACCCCTTCATCCAGCGATGTTTTTACATAACGACCCGATATTTCAGAACGATTCAGTTTTAGCCTTTTTAAACGACATCGACATTTTGCAAGTTCTTCGCCCGAGAGATTCGTAGCGGCATCCTCTTTCAGAGGGCGCTGCTGCGACCGCATATTTGAAATGCACTCTCCTCCAGGCCCTTGCTCCTAAGGGTCTCTGTGAGGCAGTAGTGCCTTGTATCGCTTACAACTTTTTATGCTATATTCATTGTGCCCCTATCACGTCATTGTCATGATTTTATTAATTTTGTCTGTTTTACGCACCTTTAGTGCGCAGGATTTTAGGCCCCTTTACAGCCACCCTACACCTACCCACTGTCATTGATCATACCATTGCTCACTGAGTACAATACGTCTTGGCGCTCTTTGGCCATAGCTGGCCCTTGCGCCACAAAACAACATATATCATCATCATCATCATCATCATCATCATCATCATCATCATCATCAGATTTCCCATCGAAGTCCCCGCAGGATGGTGTCCATGAATAGCTCGAATGTCGCCGGAGCATTACACAAACCGAAAGGCATTACGTTAAACTCGAAGAGTCCGTCCGGCGTTACGAAGGCAGTCTTCTTGTCTGGCGGGTGCATCGGTATTTGCCAGTAGCCTGAGTGCAGATCGACAGAGGAGAAGTACGAGGCAGAATGTAAACAGTCAATGGCGTCTTCTATGCGTGGCAGAGGGTACACATCCCTCTTCTTTACTGCGTTTAGGCGTCTGTAGTCGACGCAGAATCGCCACGAATCGTCTTTCTTCTTGGCCAATATGACTGGAGCCACCCAGGGACTATTGAACTCCTGGATGACGCCTTTCTGTAGCATGTCTGTCACTTGCTCGGCGATCACTTTGCGCTCGGCAGGAGAGACGCGGTACGGTTTCTGTCGTATTGGCGCCGCTGTTGCAGTATTGATGCGGTGGTGCACGTGGGAGTGCGGTGGTGACTGCAGACGTTCTTGAGCAAAGTCACACTGACGCATAGCGGGCAAAGAGCTCTTGGAGCGCTTGTTGGTTGGAAGAGGGGAGCGATTTATTAATCATGCTCCTAAATTTTGAAGAGTGGTCGCTGAGTGGCGGGCTCGCGTCCATAGAAATAGCAACCGCACGTATGCTCGCAACACTATCTTCTTCAAAGCGTGCTACCTTCAGTCCGGTAGGCAAAACAACTGACTCGGAGGACACATTCACCGTCCAAACGTGAGCACAACCTTCTATGACTTCGATCAGTGACCGAGGGACAAGTACGTTCTTCTTTAGAGTGTTGACGTATTCAGCTTCAATTATTCCACAGCAGGAACCAGTACGAACGCGCGACGAGGTCACAGGAATGAACATTGCCGTCTGTGCAGGCAAAAGTACATCAGTAGACACGGAAAATACTTCTTGACGATCGGATGGAATGTCATCTAGCGCGGGTGGTCTGGTATCACTGCTGAGTGAAATTTCACCAGCGCTGCAATCTAATGTTGCTCCCCACTACCGTAAAAATTCAATACCAAAGTCAATACCAAGAATTATGTCATGCGTGGTGCGTGCTAGTACAATAAATTCGGCTCGAAATGCCTTTCCACCAACGGTTATCACGACGGAACATACCCCCACAGGATGTAATAGTTCACCGCCAACTCCGCGAAACGCAGTACTTCCATCCCAAGCAAACATCACTTTCGGTCCGAGGCGATTCTTGAACGCACGACACATCACAAACACAGAAGCACCAGTATCTGCTAAAGCCACAGTATTAACACCATCGACACAAACACATACTTTGTTCTTTACCATGACGACAGATGGAGGCACTTGAAAAAGTGACCGTCCCGCGACCTCACCTCCATCGGTCGCACCAGCTAGTTTCCCAGCTGGGGCGGCGTAGGCGAGCGGCGATGTGGAGATGGCGATCGACGTGTCCGAGTCGGCGGTGGAGTCAGGCTGCGGTCGGACACGGGGGAGTCATTCCTTGGCATGTACGTGTAGTCTCGATGTGGCTGGCGGAAAGGGACAAACGGTTGCCACGATGTAGCTTCCTGCATGCGAGGCGGATATGCGCGATCTCGCGGAGCACGCTGTGGGCGACGGCGGCAAAACATCGCGATGTGTCCCTGGGCCCCGCAGCTGTAGCACACAGGTGGGCTGCGATTTTCGTTGACGTTGGGTACAAACCTCCAAGGCCCATTGTAGACGGGAGACGACCCACGTCGAGGCTGTCTGTCATGTCGACGTTCAAAACTCGTTGCTTGTGAATGGATCATGGTGCTCTGGGCATGGGCGGTCACCGCAGGCAGGTCGCGGCCAGGCTGCCGGCGCCTCCAAGTAGCGCTTATCAACGGAGCATTGGTGGCACACGCGGTTGGCATCTGGGCCTTTAAAATGAGCTAGTTAATCTCTTATAACTTGCCGTACCAAAGCAGCCAGGTCGTTAGAGGTAGATACATCCACACTTGCTATGTTGGTCACGTTGTCCAGCCGACCAAACTTTGGATGAATGCGGCATGTTTTCAGAGCCTCGAACGTACGACAGTGACGCCTTAAGTCGGACGGGATGGTGAGGTCTTCCTTAGAGACAAAAAAATTGTACACATCTTCGGCAATTCCTTTGAGTAGGTGACCGACCTTGTCCTCGTCCGACATGTTTGCGTTCACAATTCCGCAAAGCTTCAGGATTTCTTCAATATATGTGGTACACATCTGTCCCGGTAACTGCGCTCGTCGTGAAAGTGTCTGCTCAGCCTTTTTCTTTTTCGAAAGCGAATCGCCAAAGCATTTCTTTATCTATTTGACGAAGCTGCCCCAAGTCGTGAGCGAGCCCTCATTATTGTCGAACCACATGAGGGCAGTTCCCGCAAGGAAAAAGACAACGTTAGAGAGCTGCGCAGCCGTGCTCCATTCATTGTGGCGGCTCAATCTCTCGTAGTGTCTCAACCAGTCCTCGACGTCCTCATTCGCTTTGCCTGAGAATGTGCGTGCTTCTCGATCAGGTGTCCAGTAACCGGCTTGCCTCGGGCGAATGCTTTCTGCCGCCATTTCTTCGCGAACGTCACCTCCGTCCGAATCGCTCATGTCGACGTCTCCCGGTGGTAGCCCGGCCAACCGTTTGCTGCGTCGAAGGGGTAGTAGAGCTCGGTCGTCCAGCGTGATGTACCCAGCACCTTCCACCAAATTGTAACAGATGGGAGGGATTTATTTACAAGAATGATGGATGGTTAGCGTAGCACAAGGGACAGGACGGTCATCCAAGCCCAACAGGCAGCGGCCAGCTCCTCGCGCACACTTCTACTCCCTCTCCTTCGGCTGCGCCCGTGCAGCGTGACAATATCACATACTTTAAAAAGTAACCCGTATATGACTGTTCCGTTGTAAACCTTGCTGAGAAAATTGCTGAGAAAACTTCATGGTGAGAATATTTTAAAAGCCAGTAAATCATCAACACAGATGTTACTTCGCCATAACAGTTACCATAGTGTCCTTCCTCACCCCCCTGCTCAATTTCCGCTAGATTTGATGATCGGTTGAGTTAACAGTTCTTCCAGAGCAGAGGGATAAATTTCGCTGTGTTCATAAAACAAATTCCTAAAGCTTCAGATCGCTAGTAAGGGTAATTTACTGCAAAAGTCATAATTAGTCCCCTGTCTTTGTAGTTTATTTGCCTATTGCCCATAACACGCCCTGTATTTTCGCCTAATATAGACAGTGTCTTGTTTAGTTCGCCGAGGACATCGCTGAAGCCAAGTAGGAACATCTTATGACGCCTAAAATACGGGGAGAAAATGACAGCTTAGTAATTCTTGCAACGCTTCTAACTGGACCGCACACGTAAAAAATTTGGTAGGACATTGCACTTACCATGATTCCCCTCGCAGTTCCACAAAATATAAACCAGTTGTAACCTACAGCTATGTCTGGACACTGGGAAGCATAGCTGGTGGCTGCTATATATATCACCAGTGTTGTACCGAACGACGTTCCAAGGAACGGCGTCCCTGGAACTAGTTCCTTTTGGGAGGAACGGAGGAACACCACCGCCCCTTAAGGGTCGGTGGAACTGTAGGGTTAACTCGTTAGGTTTACGAAGGAACGGCAGAGGGAACGGCGTTCCTTCTGTAAACGTTCCACGGCATTGCACAGACGCACGCACGTACGCAGCACGTCATGCAGGGCGGATGGGCGACCGCGTGAGGCGCAAAGAACTACCGCTCGCCGGTCACTTGACTATGGTGTATTTTCTTTCGTGAGTTCACTGTTATATTTTTATTACAATAGCAATTATATGGACACTTCAACCGGATTTCTGCCGTCGCCGTCACCGTGAGGTTCCGTATAGATAAAATCTTCGCCGCGCGCCGTATCACTGAGAGCGAACGCGCTCAATCTCCCACGCACAAGCGAGGAAGCCGGAAGCCAGCGCCGGAGGGAGCGGGGGGGGG
The DNA here is from genome assembly GCF_013339745.2 of Dermacentor silvarum. NCBI lineage: Eukaryota > Metazoa > Arthropoda > Arachnida > Ixodida > Ixodidae > Dermacentor > Dermacentor silvarum. The sequence goes on from NC_051159.1 coordinate 10,153,107, forward strand.
GGGGGGGGGCGCACTTCTACTCTGCCAACAACCGCGCTCGTCGCTCGCCCGCACCGTCTCTTATCTCCACACGGCTCTGACCTTTGTATGCGCTGTGCATTCGCCGCGCAGTTTCCGTTGAAGCGATAGACCGCACGTACCTTCGCCCGCTGCGGCGTATGCGCTTGCTGCCAGCGTTTTAACAGTCGTTGTGTGCAGTCATTCAGTGTGATCTATTCATGTTTGTTTGTGCGCGCTCACACCACGCTTGTTCACACAGTTAGTAATAGTCGGGCCACATTTTCCAACGCACGCTACACATGCAATGCTGCCCGGATCGGCAGTGCAGTGCTACAGGTGTGTCCCTTCGCAGGCGCTGCCCACGGGAATAGCTTCTCATCAACACCACCGTTTCACACGCGCCTTCTCGTGGTCATCGAGTCTCTCTTCATGTCGGTCTACTTACGCCGCATCACACCTGCTTACTTATGAGCAGTAAACATGAGCTGATGCGCATGTTTACTACAATTCATATTGCTACCAAAGCCGCTCACCTTACTTCGCATGACATTGCTGTGTTGCTATCGCATTCATTTCTTCGCCCTTAGGGCGAAACGGTGACATTTTTTTATGACTAGGCTTCAAGATTGTCACGCGACCCTCCCTCCTGCAGTTTTTTTCCTCCATACCGGCCTGTCGGACAGCAACATCGAGATGCAACCCTTGCTGAGTTCAAACAAGGGTCTTCACCAAATTGCGAATATGTATTCTACACACTTTTTTTCCAATTCATATTGCAACATTGAATCAGAAGTCATTAAACGCCTATGTATTTTTCCTTTCGACGCGGCTTCTTATGCAAGAAATTTAATTGTATCCTTCTAAGACCCCTTGTACAATAGATTGCACATTGCCTTCAACTTTCGAAACTCACCAGTAAGTGATTACACTGTAATGAAGACCACAAGCACAAGGCCAGCCAGATAGTCTGTTCAATGGCTGCAGTGCAACCAGTGGGCCAGCCGGATCGCCAATGCATAGCACGAGTGTGAGCCATTCGTGCAACCAGCTGTTCCTGCTCTGTGTTACCTGCCTTCTCAGTTACGAACAGACGCTACCATCTGAATTGTTCAGTACACCCCTTTACAACACAAATTATTCACTCTGGGTATGAAGTACGGTGCATGTGTAATTGTAAAGAAGTGGTTTACTCATATTCTTGTCATCCACTTTTGCGAAATTTGACAATAAATTGGTCTAGACTTCTGTGTCATCCCAGACGGTCGAAAGCAACCTCGAGGCGTGTTTCGAAGTAACTGAGGTTACGTGAAAATACCGGACGCGGTAGCAACATGGCAATGTGCTACACGTAGTTCCATCTTTATCTCAGCGTTTAAACAATGAAAGGCAGTTTTTCCACAGGAAACATGAGAACATAATGGAGATCGTAATTTTTGTCACATACATGGAGACGGAGCTCCACATACATGGAGGCGGAGATGGAGAAGAAGCATAACAGTAGACAATAAAGACCACCTTGAAGAGCGATAATGTCTCGTTGTTGTGTTCGGGTCTCAGGAGGATATTGGTGCATGTGAGTAACTTTCTATTTACAAATCTGAAACGCAGTATCCGGACTGCGCATTTGAAGATCAAAGTGGGAAGTGTCATATGTGTTGCACTTGCAATAGACGAAAACCAAGGATGCAGTTAGACATGTCTTGAGCATGTCCGGTGCTCCCTGAAAAAAAAATTGTCTAGGAGCGTTTCTTTGGATTCTTTTTATCTCCAGATAATTTGCTGCCGGCAATGTCAAATTCGTATAATATACGTTGTTCGATGTGAGTTTTAAATTGCTCACTTAATTTCGCCTCAGGATTATCCGACACAATATTTAAATATTTTTATCAAATGTATCATTAATGTAGCCACACGTTTCAATGTTCGAAGTGCAACTGGAACACCTTGCTTTCGCGTTCAAGGAACTCGTAACGGGAACTCGTTCCAAGAATGGAAAGGAACAAGGAGCGAGCTTTCGTTCCAGTTTTAGAGGAACATGTCCAACACTATGTATTGTCACGTAGTACCAGATGTCACGTAGTAGTGACGGTAAAGAAAACAGTCGTAAAACTCTATGACGAAACTGGTGTTTTATTGCGCGAACCTGTGCCTACAAAAGCAAGCTACACTCGAAGCACAACAAAAGCGGCGAATACAGTCGGCGGTCGTCGAAAATCTGATCAGCGGCGAGACGCGTCGGCTTTTATACCTGAGTCATTTGATTGCTTGAAGAACTGTTTCAAGGCGCCGCAGGTGTTCTTCGAAGCTTGAGGCAAACACAACGACGTCGTCCAAATAGATGAGGCAAGTCTGCCACTTCAAGCCTGCCAGTACTGTATCCATGACGCGTTGGAAAGTCGCAGGTTCCGAGCAAAGACCAAACGGCATGACCTTGAACTCGAACAGTCCGTCTGGTGTTATAAAGGCAGTCTTCTCCCGGTCCCTCTCGTCGACTTCAATTTGCCGGTAGCCGGTTTTGAGGTCCATCGATGAAAAATACTTTGCGTTGTAGAGTCGATCCACGTCCTTCTTCGTGATCTTGTTGAGGCGACGATAATCGACGCAGAAACCTAGGGTTCCATCCTTCTTCTTCACTAATACCACGGGGGACGCCCACGAACTCTTGGACGGCTGGATGATGTCGTTGCGTAGCATTTCGTCGACTTGTTGCCTTATGGCTTCGCGTTCGCGCGCCGAAACTCGGTACGGGCTCTGACGGAGTGGGCGGACATTTTCGTCGGTTATGATGCGGTGCTTGGCAACAGGGGTTTGTCGAACTTTTGACGACGACGAGAAGCAGTCCTTGTATTGCAGGAGCAGAGCTTTTAGTTGTTCTTTCTTATGCCTGGGAAGGTTCTGATTGACGTGGAAAGTTGGTTCAGGTATTATAGCCGTCGTTGCAGGTGCACTGGAATCCGTGAAGGCGAAAGCACTGCTCGCTTGTACTATTTCGTCGATGTAGGCGACCGTGGTGCATTTGTTAATGTGCTTGTATTCGGGGCTGAAGTTCGTGAGCATCACCCTTGCTTTCCCTGCCCGCAGCTCAGCTATGCCTCGAGCGACGCAAGTTTCACGGTCGAGCAGTAAGTGATGATCGCCCTCGATGATGCCCTCCATGTCTGCAGGCACTTCGGTACCGACGGAAATCATTACACTGGAGCGAGGCGGAACGGTGACTTGTTCTTCAAGCACATTCAAGGCATGGTAACTTATGCTTGTATCCAGTGGTATCGCGTTGTACGTTGAAAGCGTTATCGACTTGGACCTTAAGTCGATGACTGCACCGTGTTGGTTTAGAAAGTCCATGTCTAGGATGACATCCCTTGAGCAGTGCTGCAGGATTACTAAGCTCGCCGGGTAAGTGCGGTTGTTTACCGTGACTCGCGCTGTGCATATTCCAGCCGGCGTTATTAGGTGGCCTCCCGCTGTCAGGATATCGGGGCCTTGCCAGGGCGTCTTCACCTTCTTTAACTTGGCGGCGAACGCGCCACTGAAGACGGAATAGTCGGTGCCAGTGTCGACGAGAGCGGTGACGTTATGACCATCGATGAGCACGTCTAGTCGCTAGACCGTCGTCTAGCATTACTGTTAAGTCGTGGCGTCGGATCACGGCTGCGTCGGCTTGCTCCGCTGCTGCTACGTCGCGTCGACCGGTCTTCTTGCGGCGGCGAAGTGCTGTTAAGGCTGTTGCTAGGCGGCGTGCTGATATCTCGTCGTGATGATTCGCGAATCGTCGTCGTCGTCGTCGGCGGCGGAGGATCTTCGGCATTGCGTCGTACAGCAACCACACCTCCATCGGTTGCTGCCTTTGGTTTCCCGGGTAAGGGCTGGGAGATCGGCCCCGGGTGAGACCGGTGTACTGACGGCGATGCGGCGAGATGTAGCGGCCTGTTGACGGCGAGCGTGAGGGTCGTCGGGGTTGCCACTGGGCTCCGGCGAGGTAGTCGGCAATTTCGCGCGGTCGTTCACCCCGCACTGGACGCGGCGCGTTGACGCGAACCCTCGTAGGCCCATCTCGCGGTATGGGCATCGGCGGTAGATATTACCAGCTTCCCCGCAGTGATAGCAGAGCGGGCGGTGGTCGGGGGCGCGCCAAATGTCCGTCTTTCTCTGGTAGCTGCGCTGGACGACGGACGGGCGTGCTGGCGGCGGCGGTGGTGGACGTCGGAGCTGCGGCGTTACGGGGCCCTGGCGCGAGCGCGGAGGGGGGCCTTGACGACGGGCGACGGTGGTGTAGGTCAGCGCTTCCGGCTCGGGTTGCGGCGATTCGGGAAGTCCTAGCGATTGCTGGATTTCCTCCCGCACGATATCGGCTATGGAAGCAACTTGAGGCTGATACGACGGTAGCAACTTCTGCAGCTCTTCGCGTACTATCGCCCTGATGGTGTCTCGTAGGTCGTGGGAGAGTCCTTGGACTTCGGCGTAATGTGGCATCGAACGGCGATTGTATTGCCGGTTGCGCATGTCCAGTGCTTTTTCGATTGTCGAAGCCTCCGAGAGAAAGTCTTGGACTGTCGTTGGTGGATTCCGCACCAGTCCGGCGAATAGCTCCTGCTTAACTCCCGGCATGAGCAAGCGAACTTTCTTGTCTTCTGGCATAGCGGGGTCGGCGTGCCGGAATAATCGAGTCATTTCTTCAGTGTACATACCGATGCTCTCATTCGGGAGCTGTACACGGTTTTCCAACAAGGCTGCAGCTCTTTCTTTACGGACGACGCTCCTGAAGGTGTCCAGGAATGCGGCTCGGAGGAGGTCCCAGGTTGTTAGTGCACGCTCCCTATTCTCGAACCAGGTTCTGGCGCCGTCTTCAAGCGAGAAGTAAACATGGCGCAGCTTGTCGTCGTCGCTCCATTTGTTGAACGTCGCGGTCCTCTCATAAGTCTCCAGCCAGGTTTCAGGGTCTTTAGCCGATGATCCACGAAAGGTCGGTGGCCCGAGGTTGTTGCAGCAGGATGGGGGACGCTGGTGCTGCCATTCTTGTCGTTGACTTGGTCTTGATTGCTGTGGTCTTTTCGGGAAGAAGTCCGTACTCCGGCAGAAGTCCTTGCTGCCTACGGCTAGCTCGCTGTTCCTTGGCGACGTTGGTCTCGTCCTCCGATTTCGGGCTTGGATCGCGGCTTTGCGGGGGCGTTCGGTGCATGAACGAACTAGCACCTCCACCAGATGTCACGTAGTAGTGACGGTAAAGAAAACAGTCGTAAAACTGTGTATGACGAAACTGGTGTTTTATTGGACGAACCTGTGCCCACGAAAGCAAGCTACACACGAAGCACAATGAAAGCGGCGAACACAGTCGGCGGTCGTCGAAAATCTGATCAGCGGCGAGATGCGTCGGCTTTTATACCTGAGTCATCGAAGGTTCCAGATTAATCCCTGATGCCCGCGTGTCTTCCAGAAAGTTCTAGACAATTCGCGTCGGTCACACAATCAGATAACATAAGCGTCGGTGAAAACAGGCAACGAAAAGAAGCATCGATAACGTTCTAGAAACTTCCGATACAGGCGTGTCCTGCGCCGAGCGATAACGTTTAACATTTGTTAGCCGGTGGAAAGCGGCCACCGGTGAAAGATAAACATGTATACGTGTCAATATCACATGTTTTAACACTTTAATAAACATTTTTTGCTAAGGCTGTGTTTTATCCAACAGCATTTAATTGCGCACTGAGGGTTTCCACAACGTGCCACCAATTTTCGCTAAATTTGGTCTCGGTGGCTTTTATTATTTTGCCATAGCAGCGGGCTCAATTCTCCCCCGCTCGTTATAGACACGCTCATAACACTCTAGAGTGCATCCATACATGATTTACTACGAAAGCCTCAATTACCCATCTATTTTGAACTTTACCTACACATCACCCATTAAAGAGAAAATGAGACATCCACCCAAATGTAGCAATTGCTACAAAGGAAACCCATACGGTTTCCTCGAAGGAAAGCCTCGCAGTTAAAGAAAAATTCGTCCTGGTCCGGGACTCGAAACCGGGACCACCGCCTTTCCGGGGCAGCCGCTCATTGTCTCATTTTCCCTTTAATTACTTCTCTCCACCTAGCGGGTTTCCGCTTAACTACATATTACGTCAAACATCACCGATTACTTTGTCCTCACAGTCACTAAACATAACGAAGCTGCCTTCTTTAGTTCAATGAGGACACCAGGAGAACCTAATATATCACGGATGAGAAAGTAAAAAGAAAAAAAAAGATTAGGGTTCAATAATTATTCACAACGGTTCAAAATGAGCCAAAAAAAAAAACGTGAGAACTACGCGACACATTGCACTCAAAATGCTGCCTATTCCTTCGAAGTATCAAATATTTGAAGCGCAGAGATCTCCTGAGACATTGGAAAACCTAGCTTATCATGGCAGCGTAATATTTCTCAATACGCGCTTAAAGTTTTTAAACCTTTATTTGAGTAACACGCATTTACCATCGAACCTTCACTTGACGTATTTATCCCATTACGTTCGCAAAATTGGCCCTGAGTTGCACTTGTATTTATGCCAGCGCAGCCATCTGAGTTTTACACCTATCCACCGTCTTTCAAATGATAATCTCTCTCTCTCTCCCACCCCTCGTAAAACAGACGAATAACACTATGGACCACTTGCATAAATATTCTACTGGAAATTGTGCATTGTGCCCACCAGTTTGGAATATTTCTTGCACATTAACCATGCCATGCCACTAATCTGCCCCAGATATAAACAAGACGCATTCTTTAGCTCCCCGAGGACAACGGAGAATCAAACTTCGAATCTTGTATGATGCACGAAAATATACGGAAAAACGGGGGTTTGGTAATTATCGGCAACATTTGCATTAAAGCAGGAAAATGAAAGTTTCGCAAATCATTGCGCCTCAAGTTCTCCTTATTTTCACGGAATTGCAACCGTATCTCGAGCTCTTGTTTTAGGAGTCTGGGAAACATTTCGATTAGGGGTAGTATGACACCCTGGAATGCTTTAATGAGTAACTTTCCACAAAGGCTGAACCTACAAAGAATAAACATTTATGACCCGTCATCCAGAACATTACTGTGTACTTCAAATAAAGATACCGTGCGCCGCATAGTTTACCAAGGATACCGGGGAAGGACGACTAAATGCCGTGTGTAACGAATAAACATTGGGAGAAAGCGATTATTCAGTCAATCTTTTCACAGCACATGAGCTGTGAAAAGATTGACACAGTGCAAATTTTCGGGATGAGCACCAAAAAGTGGCCCTCATTTTTTTTTCAGTATATGAAATATCTGCTGTTTTTGGTCCTGCTGGGAAACAACTAATAGTGCAGCTCTTATTTAGAAACAACCTGAGAATGAAATTGACAAAGTCAGAAGTGACACAGGCCTGTAGAAAAGATTCAGTCTAGTGTTCTATTGATATTGGAAGGACTCTTCAGAGTACTGCAAGGGCCCGGGCCGACCCGAAAGCCCGGGCCCGGCCCGAAGCGTTTGTCGGCGGGCTCGGGCCGGGCCCGGGCTTAAAGCCACGGGCCCGGGCTGGGCTCGGGCTTGAGGCCCGGGCCGGACTCGGGCTTGAAGCCACGGGCCCGGGCCAGACTCGGGCCCGCTCATTAAAGGGCCTAAGTAGACCTTCGAGCACACGCGACCGTTATGCATTGCATGGTTCAGTGCATTCTATGCCAAGCTGAAATGACACGTGCAAGATGACTTTCATCATGATCATCAGCCTATATTTATTTCCGCTGCAGGACGAAGGCCTCTCCCTGCGAGCTCCAATTAACCCTGTCTAGCGCTAGCTGATTCCAATTTGAGCCTGCCAATTTCCTAACTTCATCACCCCACCTAGTTTTCTGCCGTCCTGGACTGTGCTTCCCTTCTCTTGGTATCAATTCTGTAGCTCTAACGGTCCATCGGTTATCCATCATACGTATTACATGGCCTGCCCAGCTCCATTTTTTCCGCTTAAACTAGAATATCGGTTATCCCCGTTTGTTCTGTGATCCACACCGCTTTCTTGACTGTATATTTTATCAGATGACTGTATATCTTATCCAAGAAAATAGTAAAACAGATGAAGTTCTCATTTTTAACAGCGGAGCTGTTTCAGCCGGTCGTAATGTGTCAGATGAATCCAAAAATATGGGCCGTTCCTGGCAGCAGTGCTGAAAGGGTCCAAGCGCAATGGCACATACAATTGTGAACTAGCGAAGCTGAGCCTGGCTAAGTCTAGCTATGAATGGTGGGGACTACTTAAAATTAGTCAGTCATCGATAGGCTATCGATAGCCAGTCAATAGCTAGTCGATAATCAATCAATCATCAATAAATTCCCGAAAATGCTGAGGATGACTTGGTAGTGCTTAGCCTAGCCCAAATACGTGGCCAACACCTAACGGTAGCCAGTCGATAGCCAATCAAAGCTAATTGATAATCGATCAATAATCAATAAATTCCGATGACTTGTTAGTGCTTAGCCTAGCCCAAAAGCCAGGACTACCTAGGTGCCCATCAGCTCCGCTGTCTCTTTAGCATTGCGCCGCCAGTGCAAGCTACGCTCACTTTTCTTTCCGCGAAAACGAACATTGTTTCCGCGTAAGGAAAAATAAATTATGCAAAGAACCACACCTCAAACCATTTCCATGTTACCGCTTTTGCGACATGGATTATTTTATGCATTATTTTAGCGCTAAGGCCTGTAACTTTTGTGCTTCAATGCATAAAATAGCGTTTTCCTCAAAAAGTTAACTGGAACGCCCATGCATTTCGTCGGACACTTTGAAAATTAATATCTCGAAACTGGTTCAGTCCTGAGAATTCGTTCCAAGTGGTTACGCCTTGCGAACTCAGCGGCTATAATTCGTAGATTGAAAGATGTGCCGTAAAATAATTCATGAAAAGGTAATAAGCGTAATTAGGCGTTTTGACCATCGATTAAGCCATTCATGTCATAATTAGCTTGGAAGTACATAAAAGAGCCTGCTTAGAGCGTCGTCACATTAATGTGAACACAAGAAATCCTGAGATATGGTCAATTCCATACTTCAGAACACTCTATAAGCATCAGTCGTTAATACATAACCTACCATTCACTTTGAACAAATACAAAAATGTCGATCATTTCAGTAAGAAAGAACTCGGCTCATATATTGGTCGCTTGTAATATATCTGAGGTGATTATCATTCTGCCTTTGTGTATGGTTCTGAGTATATAATATAAATCCTGTTTCGCTTTCTTAGCAAATGTTAATCTTGTAAAATTCAGTCTCATGCTATGTTGTATAGCTGGTGTTGCGTTGTTTTGTACAGCTAGTATTGCTATTGAAGTGTTGTTTAAAATGCATTCTGTTAAAACTTTTTCCAATGCTGTTCACTCGCCGTGACGGAAATATTTGCCTTTCCGTTCATAGCTATTTCGTCTATGAGCAATTCCAGTGATAGCTGGAAATATATGTGAATTATTTTACTATTCTCTTGCATGGTCTTTTGGGTCACGTCAAGCTACATATGTAGCCTTTAGTCCAAAATGACTGTCCAGCATGTAAACTGGAGAATAAATTGATTTGATTTGATTGATTTCGTCGGACACAGAAAATTATTATCCTGAAACTGGTTTAGTCCTCAGAATTCGTTCCAAGTGGATACGTCTTGCGAACTCGGCGGCTATAATTCGTAGATTGAAAGATGTGCCGTAAAATAATTATTAAAAAAGTTAATTAGTGTAGTTATGTTAATTCTTCAAATAAGTGTTTTGATTTCTCGTGGAAGTAATGGCCGCCTCATCGAGTAGGTTAAATAAAGGATTTTAATTGTGCTATCTACCACAGGCAATCTTTAAAAATTTGGTTCAGATAAAATGAAACACCCTGTATATTTGCATGATAAAATGACATCATAGAACCATATCGTACAAATCAAGGTACACGCGCACCAGCGGAAAAATAGCAGCACAGGCAATGGGCCGGATTCACGGTGGAAGAATATTTAGGTGTTGACACTGCGCGCGAGCGAGCGTCCAGATTATGTTCGGCCGCGCGCGGGCGCACCGAGTAGCTCTGCTGCGAGCAGATAGAGGGCGCCGCGGCCAGCGGTCCCAGCTTAGCATTCCTCTGCCTCCGCTAAATTTTCGTTCGTAGTGGTGAGTAAATCTCAAAGCGCGAAAAAAAAATCGTGATTTCACATTAAAGTGATAAGTGTACCAGGCTTCGCTAACATGAAGGTTCCTTGTGCAGGCCGTGCATGACGTGAAGACGGATCAATCGGGCAGCACTCAAAGCCCACTGAAGTTACCCTCGCGCGCGCAATTTGTTTCGTCCGGTCTAGCCGTTCATCCAAGCATAAAAAAATGAAAGTGTTAGCCCACGTGCTACCCCTTGATCAGAAGAATATAGTGACTGCACCAGAAAATGTATTTCATGCTTATCGCTGCTTCCATTCACACTCAGAAAACCGTTCAATCATCGTTGCGCGAATTCAATGTGGCCGCGATATAAATTAAGAAATGAAACGGCGAAAGCTTGCGATATGCAATGCACTAGAGCAAAGTGGCTGTTCATGGCTAGAATTTAAGATGAGAATGTACATCAGCTATGCAAAAACTCTTTCAAATGGGAATTTATTAGGCGGGACGAAGGCAGGCGTCTATCTTGAATTAGAGCATCACTACCACAGTTTACTGATGAAAACCTGCGCAAATGCCTTTTTTATTCCAATTCCACTTAACATAGACCGTGTATATTATTCATTGGGCTTTCGTCCATTGAGGACTGAGTGACTCTTGCAGGATCTAAAAAAGAAGAGGTAACTTTCTTTTTCTTAAATTGCATGAGAATGTGCCAATGTAAGCGTGTTTGACAATGCATGCTACAGCTTGTCCACAAATACACTTACACCCACCACACAATAATCCCATAAACCTTTTTTTTGCATAGACACAATACGAAAAAACTTGCGCATGAAGCAGCTCGATAATTTTAATAGGTGATAACCACCCCAGAAGCTTGTGGTCTCATACACTCCCACAATGGAAAAATGTATAAAAACATGCAAGCGTGTAATATACACCGCACGCGCATTGTAAAAAAAAAATTCAGTAGCCAGGATGGAACAAATTTGAAAATCAGGCACACATCTGCACAGAAAACAGCAGTATTTTACAGGGTGCACAAATATTTCAAAATATGCAAATGTCACGTAGCTGGACAGAACCATAGTAATGTTGTTGCCGTCCCTTGGAGATACTCGGTTATTTTTTACATTTCGCCTAATTAGATATTTAGTCGTATTTATTGATCAACTTCTCAATTATTATAATTAGATTAAAAAGTGTCAATGAGAAAATTGTAGAGCAACATCAAAGACTCCCGATACAGCTTTGTATTGCTCAATACGCACTACGTAGAAGTGTTTTTCCGGGCATGAAAGAAGCTCACGAATACACGCAAAGTGCCTCGAGAGACCAGTCGCGCGGCAGTATTGCTGTATTCGCGGGTTTCGTTCGCGCTCGGAAAACACTTTTATGTATCACGTATTGAGCAACAGAAAGTTATATTGGGAGTTTTCCACGCTGCTGTACAATTCCCTTGTTCATACTTTTTATCCAATTATAGCATTAAAAGAGTTGATTAATCAATTATGAAAATAATTATGTAATTAAGCGGAATAAAAAAATAATCTGAGTATCTCCAAGCGACGGCAGACAACATTACCTTGGTTCTGTCCAGCTACGTGACATTTACATATTTTCCAATCTTGGTGCATGATAGTAAACCACCCAGTATATATCTTGTACATGCAACAAAATTTGCACAAACTACTGCGGCACACAGGAGGTTCTCTCTTCCGCAGCGGCTTTCGAGGTTTATTTGACGGTGTGAGGTTCTTTGGACAGTTTGGAAATAAGGTGGGAATCCTTCTATCGAGCGCTCCGCGTAATATTGCCACGTGTCTAGCGCGGCGATGACGACGGCATAAGACACATCGGCACTTATGAAAAACATAGCAAGAAGAAGAAGAAGCAGTGACTAGCGCGCGCTATTTTAAAACCGTCCGTTCTTGTTAGTGCCTCTGCCGACAAGTGCGTTTCGTTTGTCCCTCGAGCTTTCGACGTCGTGACAATATGCCATCCATATCGTATCCTCTGAAAAATGGCTGATGCAGACATGGTCGGTAGGCGTTAGAGTTCGGTCTGCCCTCAGATTTGCACGGCGCCACTGCTCTAGACGACCGCTGTCGGACGGCGCTTTGAATAAAGGCACACGCTCCGCACAAGTCAGGTATCCAGAATTGCAGTTCGGAACGAAGCACTTTCTAGCCATTTCAAACGCCCCTCAGAAGGCCGCTGCCACCTTCGTCGAGGGCCCGTGGCGACAATACCCAAGCACAAGCTCACGAAACGAACGCGAACAAAAATCGTGCCTTCAAAACAGCGCAACCGCACATGCAAGCATGAAGACGAAGCAGCGTCAGCACGCGCCTTGCCGCCGAGGCTGGGACCGCATACCGCAGCGCCCTCTACGACGGCGCCGAACCAGCTGCAACCAAGCCGAACATAATCTGGACGCGAGCGAGCGGCGCTTTCGCCCGCGTTGGGGGGAGAGTGTCAGCACCTCTCCTTATTCTTACACCGTGGCCGGATTACTGATGTTCCCGTGGGAGAAATAAAGATTTCGGCCTTTTATAGCTTATATACTGCAGCTGATTAAACCTCGAGAAGGTGAGGCTGACACATACGCTACAATCTGTAAGTTTTTTTTTTTTTTTCTTACAGGCCGGGCCTGGTGATGCACACGCGGGCCCTAGCTAAGCTTATCAATGATAGCCCGGGCCCTGGCCGGGCTCGGGCTTTGTATTATGGGCCCGGGCTGGGGTCGGGCCTCGTAAAGGGGGCGCGCGGGCAGGGCTCGGGCCGAGAAATCAGGCTCGTGCAATGCTCTATGACTTTTCACGTTGGACCAAGGTAAATTTCACGAACATATCTACGATCAGTCGTGATACACAATAAAACAGTTATACTTGTAAGAGGTTTAATTAGGTTTTGATGATAATATTTAGGATACTGAAACTGCAACAGTATGCAGGTTTATTTCTGGACAGAGAGAAAAGAGTTCCAGCATTTGGTAATATACAACCATTTCTTGGTGTAAGGCGCACCTGTCCTTCGGCGCAGCTGATTATAATAATTTATCGGGAAATCTCTTCTACCCACAGGTTAAATATAGGAAGCTTATTGTGTTTTCAAATATGGATATAGCGGTCGAAAAAACTGGGCATGATGCAAGTAGCGCAAGCTGGCTAGGACTGGTAATATCGATGAACGATTATTCAAATAAAAGTATCCCATATAACGATTAATCTTCATTTAGGTCCACCTTTCATATAATCGATTATCTCGATTGGACATGTTCGATTAATCGTTTTTTAAAGTTTGACATAAGTTGCGTGATAATTTTGAAATCGTACTAGAATGGCGGAGCACGAGCAGTGGCTGTGCGGTTGTGGTAGAGCAACTGTCACTGTTTGGGTACGGCCACGCTAGCGGCAAAAAACGCGCGCGTCATGCCGCGGGCGGCAAGCCGCGCGTCAGCTCCTTGCCGCGAGGCAACCGTAGCAAGCGCGTCTCGCCGCGCGGCAGCGCGATAAGATCTCCCGCGCTCTCCGAACGCGCGAGCAACACCGCGTGCGCTTGTTGTTTCGTGGGAGAGACGACGATCGTCGATTGAAAACCCGGCGCGGGCTGGAGGCGGTCCGGTTGTGATGGCTCCGTGACGTCCCCCTCGTCGCTCTTGATTGGTTCTTCATCTTGCGGCACGCGGCATTTGCCGCAGAAATGGGTCTCGAACCCATTTCGCGCGGCACGCCGCGAAACCCCCGAATCCTGCCGCTTCTGCCGCGCGCGGCATGACGCGTTGCCGTGCGTTTTTGACGCGCGTTTTTGACGCGCGTTTTTGCCGCATGTTTTCGCCGCTAGCGTGGCCGTACCCTTTGTCCTAGTCCCGTGTGAAGCCGAGCCGAATGCTTACCCTTTCTTCACACACCGCACACGCCACCACACCACCCGACGCCGGAGGCTTGAAATGCCCTCGGAATTCAACACATACTACAGCAACCCAGTCGTTGATCGTGTCACTCACAGTCCACTAAAGACGTGGCACGGCGTGCGCGCCGGTTGGAACGCGTATTTTACATATCGATGAAGTTCATGTCAATTCCAGCAAATCTGTGTATTCCGAGCGTCTATCCCCGCATGCTGGTTGTGTGGCCATTCAAAGAAGGTCTTGGTTTCACCCGAACATCCCAGTCAATTGACTGTCCTTCGCTCTGTAGAAAAGAGCACGTGGCTTAAAATCCTGAACCATGGTTTTAGGGGTGGTGGTGTTGCAGCAGGCGGGGTTAGCCTGGCATACATAGCCCACAATCGTTCGGCCCGAGCCTGCTATGAGTTGAAAAAAAAATATATTAAGGGGTTTCATGTGCCAAAACCACGATCTGATTATGGGGCACGCCGTAGTGGGGGACTCCATAATTTGGGCCACCTGGGCTTCTTTAACGTGCACCTAAATCTAAGTACACGGGTGTTTTTGCATTTCACCCCCATCGAAATGCGGCCGCCATGGCCGGGATTCGATCCCCCGACCTCGTGCTCACAGCCCAACACCATAGCAACTGAGCAACAATGGCGGGTTACTATGAGTTGAGATCAGGAGCTTGTCATCAGGCGTCGATGAGCCCGCGCCTCACAGGAAGGCAATCATCACTCATTGACCTCTCTTCCTGATTGCCGTTGGCCCTCGAGCGAAAACAACGTGCTCAAAGGTCCAGTGCGAAATACCAGTCTTTTGAAGGCAGTTGACCATCGCGTTTCTTCCTGTGTTGAACTGTGGGTATAGCCAAATTAAATGTTCAATGTAACCGATATCACCACAGAAGACACGTAGCGGGGAAGCGCAACGTTCTGTCTTTAATTACCAAGCCGGGGTGTACGCGGAGTCGGTTCTGAAGCGGTAAAACAGCATCGCTTCCTCGTGAATGTGTCCATGGATCACATAGGTTTATTGGGGAGTCTTGTGGATCGCCCTAAAGTGATTACGCATTGCATCCTTAGAGTTCTGAAAAATGCTTGGCGCTCTTACTTTTGGAACACATGTGAGCGCTAGGCTTGCAAGAGCGTCAGTTTTTCCGTTTCCTTCAATTCCTATGTTGGATGGGATTTATTCAAATTATACATTAAATTCCTTGCTCACTAGATATTTTAATGCTGACTTTGAGTCCATCAGCACCAGGATATTCGTGCAGAATGGGCCCGTAGTTTTCGCAAGGCCGCGGCAATTGCGGCGCTTTCTACTGTTGTAGACGAAACTACGCGATCCAGACGGCCAGACCATGATACATCAAGGGAGGGTATGCACAATACCGCTGCGCAGCTATCTGTTTGTGCACACACCGACCCGTTTGTGTACGCTTGTAGGCGGCTTTGATACGCTGTGCTCAGGTGTACAAGGAACTTAGCTTCGGCAGTTGGAATGGTGCGTTTCGCCGGTAGCCGGGTACACTGAGGCTGCAGGTAACGTCCGAAAAAGACCATGGCGGGTCGAGATATACTCCGTTTAGGCCATTCCATTCCTAAAAATCGGAAGGTGTTCAGCGCCGCATGGAAATGGGAGCGAGTTCTTGTTCTTAGTCACCGGAGAAGCACCGTGCCAGCGGGGAAATTGCCCTTTTTTATTAGCTGCGTGAACAACGCCTGAGAAAAGGCGGAATGGGAGAGGCTGCTTCATCAGTAACCTTCTTGTTTGAAGCTCCCCGAGTAACGGCCATCGCCAAGCGAAGTCCCTTTCCATATAGTGCCTCCAAACGCTCGAATTGACTCGGTGATGGTGATATGAGCGGTTGCTGATAGGGAATGCGTCTTGTTATCAGTGCAGCGTTCAGCGTAAGCATGGAAATTGGATTGTTGCACCAACGTACACTGCCAAGCGACGAAGTGGGTTGACTCTGTGCACTGATGCAGCCGCAACACTTTCAACCACGCGTCGCCATAGTAACTGGCTGTCTGTGTTGACGCCCAGGAAACGAACACTGGTTGCACGACGAATTGGATGGCCTCTGACATCCATCGTCAGACGTGATGAATTCCGCCTCACTCCAGTAATTTTCTTTTCCCCTGTGCATGTAGCAATTCCTTGCATACTTTAGTTAGACTTCACCTTCGTCCATTTTTCTTATTTCTTGTTTAACTGTATTGTACAGGGATTCACTAGTGCCATTTATCTTGTTTAATGCTCCTCTAAGTTCCTTTTTATAACACATAATGTTTATGTTTTCAGGGGCCACTAGTGCCAAGTCTTTAAGAAATTAAAGATTAAACTTTATACACTTGTATTTCTAACTTGGTTCCACCTCTCAAACATTAAAATAGGGTCCTAGAAAAGTAAAGAACTGTGTTTTAACCTTTGTAATGTGCACGGCAAAATTTTCGATGAATTGCTTAATCGATAAAAACCTTGCAGCGAAAGCAATGAATCAATTAAAAGCTACAATGCTGCATGATTAATCGTTAATTCAACAAAAAGAATTTATCGGCCATCCCTAAAGCTGACATTTGTTAGAGCATGAACTGCCCAGCGCCAGGGCTGCTCTTCAACGCGACCGTGTATAGCGAATCCCGCGCGTCGTCCGCTACAGCACGTCACGAGCAGGCATATAAGAGAACCCTCGCTGCCAAGCAGGGGATACGTAATAAAGAAAAGCATTACTTACGCGGTCACTATATTAAGAAAGAAAGTAGAAGCATGCAGCCGAAAGTACTCGCTTTCAAAAGTGTGTGTGCGGGGGGGAGGGGGTGGCGTACTTCCCTCCCCTCCCCCACAATTTAGACAGTGGGGGGCAACTGCCCCCTTTGCCCCCCCCCCCCCTTCCTGTGAATACGCCTCAGCATCATCATCATCATCATCATCATCATCATCAGCCTATATTTTATGTCCACTGCAGGACGAAGGCCTCTCCCTGCGATCTCCAATTACCCCTAGCGATCTCCAATTACCGCGCTAGCGTATTCCAACTTGCGCCTGCAAATTTCCTAACTTCATCATCCCATCTGGTTTTCTGCCGACCTCGACTGCGCTTCCCTTTCTTGGTATCCATTCTGTAACCCTAATGGTCCACCGGTTAACCATCCTATGCATTGTGCCTATGCTATCCTTACTTTGCAAGGTTGTCTCCAAAATTGCTATCGCAATCGATGCTTCGCCTTTCGGGTGAAACTGCGTCTTTTTGAAACCCCGTAAATCTTGTAGACACTGCAGTGTATGGTGCATGCTAATACACTTTTCATCGCGAAATCAAGCTGCCGAGTTCGACGCTGCCCAGCAGATAGTAGCAAGCATGGATCCCTTCTCTAGTTGTGTGCTAGCCATACTTCGGCAAATGTGCGTGTGCGACGTGAATATATCACCCAAAAAATTGCAACACAAAACATATCTCCGGAACCGTCATAATTCGCGGGAAATCGAAATTTAATCAGTGTCTATTTTTTGGCCATGCGCAGTGATATACTCTTTTTTTCCTTTTCTTTTTTTTTCTTCTTTTTTTTTCTTTTTTGGTATATATGAGTTCCTTTCTGAATAAAGAATTCAGCCGTCAGTCAGCGCTGGTGTGTGTCCCCCTTCTTGTCTCCTTGTCGTGTTTTTTCGCGCTGTTTTCCCTTTCGAGATCCCTAAAAAACTTCGTTTCAAGTGTACTCAATCACTGTAGTTTGTCTGACTTTCTTTTTCTTTTTTTGACGATAAACTGCCGCAGGCCTGCACGCGTGGCACTGCCGTCCGTGTGCTGTATGCGGAAGACATAGTGCTACTAGGGGACAATGCAAGATATTTAAGACAATTGCCAATATGTGTGGAAATGCAGCGACAAATCTGGCCCTTAGGTTAGCACAGAGAAATCGGGAATTGTGATCCTTAATGAAGAGACGAGTAATTACGTGATGTCAATTCAGGCAGCATGTCATACACATAGTCAGGCAATATAAATACCTTGGCGTGCACATTAACGAATGAGTGACTTACTCATGCACCCACCAAGATAATCTGAAAATAAATAGTAGCATAATGCAGCCATAATGAAACATAAAGCACCTTGGTGCCACAATAAATATGAGGTGGTGCGTGGAATATGGAAAGGAGTAATGGCGTCAGCGCTAACGTTCGCAAATACCATTCTGTGCTTAAAATCGGATACCTCGTCGGGGTTGGAACCTAAGCAAAGATCGGTAGGCCGATCGGCTTTGGGAGTCCACGGCAAAACCACAAATGAAGCAGTGCAGGGTGACATGGGTTTGACCTCTTTTGAAGTCAGATAAGCATGGGGCAAAATTAGTTATGAAGAAAGATTCAGGAACATGGATAAAAATAAATGGGTGTCTAAAGTGCACAAGTATCTCTACATGAAAAGCGTGGACACAGAATGGAGGAAAAGGTCAAGGAAGTTGGCAACCAAGTACAGGATAATCTAAACTGTGAATAGAAAACCAGGAGTCATCAGAAAGAAAGTGAGAGAAATAGAGACCGTGAAGTGGATGCAAAGAATGGAAACAACAAGGACCATGGAGATTTACAAGAATCAGAAGTAAGAAATTAGAAGGGAAAATCTGTACGATAACACAAAGGGCAGTGCCTTGATATTTGAGGCTTGAGCAAGTTGCCTAAGAACATAAACGTACCAGAGCAAACATTCGCAACAAAATGAGGCATGCTGGAACAAAACTGCAGAGCACATCCTGATGGAATGCAAATGGATTCACCCAGCGAGAACTGTAGGTAACGTATACCTTCCAGAAGATCTTGTATTTAAAATGGACGAAAGCATCAAACCGATCAGCCTTCGAGATTTTTCGGAGTATGCGTGGAAAAAAAGGCAGGGGAGCGATTGATACGACCGGATCCGTTACATGCATAGATAGCGGTACAAAGTACTGGTAGATAAGTTTTGATGAAGACAAGAAATATGAAAGATGTATACAAAAATGCTACAATGAAAAGCTTGTTGAAGCTTGTTTCGTGCCTTGAAGCTCCGCTTTGAACGCGCGAAACACCCAGAGGCAAAATAGAGAGATGTCTTAGTTAGGGAGCTGACAGATTATAGACGAAAGATTGAACAAGTAAAAAAAAATGTTATTCAGTTTCTCCGGTTTATTGCAATTCGTTGTAGGTGGTTAAAATTGTTCAACAAGACGCCACAACAGCAGGCGCCCTCTCTCGAAACTGGCGCCTTTTTCATTGAACGACCTTCAGTCCGCTGCCGGAAGATGGTGTGGACGTCGTACCATCGCGCCTTTAAAATTAAACTCTCCTTCGAAGTTACCCAGTTCTAGAGTGACCTACTCAGTACTATGCCGAGACGCTCGGGCCCACGCTCTGCGCGCGATCCAACTGTTCCAAAAGGAGTAGAAAACAAAAACTCTACCCAAGCCAATTACAATGATGAGGGTGAATATTAGGCAGGCTGCTGTAACGCCGGCCTCGCGATAGTGAAGACGGAAAAGAATATGGTGTTGAGCTGTCCGCGCATCACAGCTGAAAGTAGTACGAACAGAAGATCGCCGCGGCACGAGACGGCGTCTCGCGTGCAACTACTCAGCTCCCTGCCACCTCCAGCCAGGGACTCTGGAACGTTTTTGGGAGTGGGGGGAGGCAAGTATTGTCGTCTTGGTATGTTGTGTTTATTATTTATTTATTTCTCAATATTTGTCGATTCTTATTTATTTACATGGCATTGTATTATTTTATTCATTAGTATAATTTTAATGACAACAATTAATGATGTTCTCATTCATTTTAGCAGTATTAACTTGTACATATTTGTACCCTCGCTTATTCTGCATTGGTATACACTTTAAAAATGGTTAGAAATTTCAGAAGTACTGAAAACCTGCGCAGATGGCGCAAATGACAAAACGGGTTCGAAAGCTGCGAAAAATCATTTTTAATATTTCTGCATTTGCTCCCGCAGTGAAGCAAATGTGAACTGACAGAAGTACATAAATGTGATACAAGTAGGTAAAAAGTATAGGCACTAGGTACACAGCTATTATCGCAGATTGACGAGCTTCATGGTTGGCATGACAAGAGGGCGTTGGGCAGGAGAGGTTGTCAAAGGAGGCCGAAGGTCGCTGTTCGTTCTGCCCCTCTAGACACGAACTCTTTCATAACGCTAATCAAGTGCAATTCCGCAGCTCTCTTCTTGTGCATGTGCAGGAGGAGAAGGTGTGTGTCAGCCTCCTCTGGGTCGTTCGATTGCGCAAAAAAATGTTTTTACTCGCCTGAGAGAACTGAAAGCTCGCTCTCCTGAAGCAGCTGACGCTGGCACAGAAAACACGAGTTGCAGGTACCGGAGGACCTGGTCCATCATCTTACGCATATATATCTGCAGACTCCCCTGTAGAATTTGTAAAATGCCTTCACTTGCGGCCGGACACGAGTTGCTCTCAAAGCCTGCTGATGTGAAAATCTGCAGCGTGTGTTCTTAAAAGCTAATTTAGGTCGTTTGCCGCGATGTTTCGACCTTCAGCAGCGTCAGTCAAAATGCGCTCGAGGGTAATCAGCTGCTCCATATCAGGCTGTTCAAATCGACGTCGGAAGTCGCTGGTAATACGATCGATAGCGTCAAAAAATATTTTCTTTGTGACGACTTGCCGTCAACCGCTGCAGGCTTCTCAGGCTTGTATGTGAATTGACGCCTTCTGGGCGGCTCCGAAACTCTGGACACGCGAGGTTTCTTTAGACGTAACTGTGTTGCTCTTCAGTTCGGCCGCTGCCATAGGACGTCAAATGAGGCGTCAGACTGTAACCTTGACTAGCGGTCACAAAGAGCTCTGCTGCTTCTTGTTCTCCTGCAGCGCGGTAAACTGGGCGTTGAAGCATCCTCGCTAATTCCTCACATGGGCCAAACAGGGCTATAGAAATGTTGATGCCCAATAAAGTTTCGAACTTCTTTAATACTTTTTCATGTCATTTGATGGCTGTCTTGCTGTGCCACTGAGAGAGATTTGAACTTGTACCACTTCCTGCAAACACCGGCATCATTATCCGGAGGAAGTTCAACGACAATTTGCGTCTCAGGAGTAGCCTTTACTTTCTTGTTAGGGGCAGTGTATGAGCTGGTCCTCGCTCTTTTAGGCAGATTTTCCGCACTTACAAGAGTTGTGGTCAGTTTTGCTGGATCTTAAGAGGTATTTTGGAAATACACATTGTCCGGTGATTGCCTGGCTTCTGTATTATTTTCTAGGGAAGTGCGGTGGCATGAGGGAAATGTTCTTATCCATTGATGTGTTGTTGTTCCCTCTCCGTGTTTAAGTCAATATTCCACCAATTTTTGGCGCATCTGTTTGCGTAGTTGTGATTTAATGAAGTGTTGGTTACTGGCATGTTGAATGGCGTGCCTTACTTCGTGGCCTCTTAACTGGCAATCGTGCCACCGTTGTACGTCCAGTTGGTCATTGGCCTTCTGGAAAAGCATTGGACCACACAACCACCAGTTTGAAAATTTAACTATAGCTCTTGTCAAAAATTTGATTTCAGGTAGTGTAATTGGTCGCAAAGGGGGGGGGGGGGGG
>NC_051159.1:10174819-10326211 GCF_013339745.2 Dermacentor silvarum
CGAGGTTTCGGCGAGCCAACTCTTCACGGAGGCAATCCGCTGTAAAGCCTGCGAGATCCGCCGGCGTCGCCTCACTCCAATTCACGAGTGGCATGGCGGTTGACAAAGCAGCACAAGAGTCACGAGAGACGATAACGCAAGTAGGGCGGACCGTTTGGGCACTGCGGGCAAGCTACTTTGTCGGGCGGGCGGGCACGCTGTGTGCTGAGGCTGGCAGGCGTCGCTATTATAGTAGATTGCTTATATCTGAAAATTATTCATCGGGAGTTTTATCTCTTTCCATTTGCTCGAGTAAGTTAAATTCACGCACTGGACCATTTTTGCGAGGTCTAGGTTATTTATGCATGGCGCCGTATTCGTCACATTGTTAAAAATTGCATCCAATGTCTTAATTCTTCCATATCAAAGGAATGCCCTTGTTTAGCCTGAGATAAAGTCATGCAAAAGCTTCAACCAAGAAAATAAATTTTTTTATCGCAGCGGTGGAAGGTTTAATTGTACTTATTTATGCAAGATGCTGGTCAAACAGAAGTATGTTGGTACTGCCACATGATTACAACCTTTATGCCTAGGCTGCGAAGAAAACAAATTTTAGCGGCACCTTTGATCCTTTAACTTTTCCACTCGACTGTACATGGAGAAGTGGCACATGTGGACGGCGGGAATGGGTGCGACGTTTCGGGGAACGGTAGCAAAGGAAATTGCATTGACATGGAAAAATTAGCAGTGGCTTAGCTCCGCTATGCAAGGATATACGTAGCGTGAGTGAAGGTTCAGCTGTTATTTCTTAGCTTTCTTGGTTGTCTAGGATTAGCTTGATTATCATGCTTACTACTGCTTCAATAACACACACACGGTATACGCATTATGTGAACATGTATATATATATATATATATATATATATATATATATGCTCAACGTCTGGTTGCTTCTCTATTGCTACAAAGAAGGCTCGGTGGTCAGTGTAGTCAGTGACAACTGCCGTGTCTATGGCCCCAACCAGTATTTTGAATTGATTGTCTGTCTGATACACAAGATCAATGGTGGTTCTCTATTGGGTCGTCTGTACAGTTAGAACACCTGGCTAAGTCCAGGTTAAACGTGTCCTTCAAGAGGCTCTGGAGCACGATGTAGTCATCAGCCACCAACATAGTTCACTTGCCGCACAACTAGGTATAGACGTAGCCGCTACGTCTATAGTGTCTTTAAATGAATTGTTTGGCGACCCGTACACGGATTCGATGACCACACCACTTTCGTCAATCTGAACGGCACAGGCTTCACCCTTGGGCACCGCTACGTTTGGCATTCACTGGCATGGGCGGGTAACGATACCCATTGGTACGCTTAAAGAGTGGAATCTTCTGCTTTACGAGAAAGTTTTTGCACGTTGTACAAACCCGCGCCACGGTTTCACCCCACTCAGGCGGTGCCGCTAAACACGACGTTTCACGCATCGCACTACTTACCGGCGTCAAGTCCTTCTATGTGCCACAGTCTTTGCACACATATCCAAACGGATTGTTTACAAGGTCCGTCTGGAAGGTCCGAGTCGCACTGGTGCTTTCGCTAACTTTCACCGTGTAGTCAATCGGCGAGCCTTGACGTCATCGACGGCGTCTTGCTGTTGCTGCTCTAAGACAGGTCGGGCACATCGCTCAGCCTCCTGGTGATGCCGCTTTGCTAGACGTTCCTCCCTTTGTTCCGGTGTCTCCGCAGCACGTTTAGCCTTCTTCTGTTCGTTCTTCCTACGCTCAACCGCTAATTGCCAGGCAACTACTTCGGGATCCGATGCGTTAAGCTTCTCCGCTCTTGTGCGCCGCTGAGCAGCAGTTTCGCTCTCTTTCTCCATGGCTATACCCAACGCCTCCTCTAGAAGATGCCTGCCGCGCGCGCCAAAACCTGCTGCCCTTACCTTTCCCCTTTTCCTCCTTCTCACTTGAGGGAAGCTAGTGATCGTAGTGGTGAGCGCTTGCAACACACATGCGCGCATGCGCACACCACCGCATGGCCGCCGACGCCGCTACCGCCGTGACACCGCACCACCCCAACCTCCTGCGGAGATCGGGTAGATGCTGGCGCCATCTCTTGACAACCGACCGCAACTCAAGGCGCGACGGCTACAATGGGTGAGCGAGCGACGCCGCAGGCATCTTTCTAGAGGAGGCGTTGCTATACCACACTGGCAAACGCCCAGCGTGAACGATCACACACCCAGCGCAAACGCGGGCGAACGCATGCAGCGCCAGATGTGAGCCGTGTGACGTCACTGCTCGTCGCGCATGCGCAGCACGGCTCTCCAGGAGCCACGTGAAACTGCTAAACCTCGACCAGTGTAAGTCACGCTACAAAAGACATGGAACAAGGTATAGTTAAGACATCTTCAGGTGACTTTTATATACAGGAGGCAAAAGCTGGCTTGACTCATGCTATTTAGACTTGGTCGAAAGCATGCGACGCGTGCGTTTAACTTACTGGGAGCATATAGAAAGAGATAAGAGAGCTGATGAATAATCTTTAGAAACATTGATTTTAGAGCATGAGTCTTAGTCTTTATTGAACATCCCTTGATGAACAAAATGATATGACACATTGGTCTCTCTAAAGCCTAGAATCAAGTTCAGCATTGTCTAAATGGTCTATAACATCACTCCTAGCTCTTATTGCTGCTGTGCGGCCATGCTAATGGACCAAACAAAATGCCATGAAGCAAACAAAAAGAAAAAGTCACAGGCCTGCGTGGCACACGCAGCGCAGTCACAGCATAAGCTGGTGGAGCGGTTTAAGAGTAGTTCCAATTTCGGCACTACGCACACCACGGTCTTCGCATCAGTCTTTTACCTCGTTTTGACGAGAACGATCTCAACTGTCCGCCCGGCGTCGACGGTGAACTGCGGCTTGGAATGCTCTCAGCACAGCAGTCTGCTGAGCCTGCTGATGCCTGGTTGTAACCGCGCACGTAGCTCTACGATTCGCTTCTTCAGCAGCGGGTTGTACGTACCTTGCGAGGAGACGCCATAACGTGTACCGAAGAGGCATGGCCGCTGGAAGAGGTATCCAGATACGTGGCGTACATCTCACATCGGAATCGCGTTGATTGCGCGCCTCGTCTGAATCGCATCTCGTCGTCTGCGCCTGCGCACGCTGCGTTTGCAGGCACCTTAACTTGATGGCGCCACCCTACTGGCGGAGGCTCGGGTCGTCCAGCGGCGGCGACGGCGGCGACATCGCGAACCGGAACGGCTATTGGAATGAGCCCATAACAACCTTACGCTGTAAAAGAAATTGCGATAGCAAATTAGTAGAGAGCTGTACGGAGTAAGTATAGTAGTTTTATCAGCTGTATAAACTGGACATGCTGCAGCACCAGCAACGCACAGAACTGTTGTCGACGCCGTCGGCGTTTTGCCCGCGTTCAATCCGAACGCGCGCGGCTTTGATGACTGTTTCCGGTGCCTCTGGGGGCGGCTCGGAGATTTTCGACGAGGTCAGAACGGGGCACTCGTCGAGCAGCGACGGAAGTTTTACCACCTTCTCGCCTCGCAACGTTTTTATATAAATACGCATTTGGTGCCGCAGCTAAACGTCACCTCCCCTCCCTCCCTCCCGTGCCCCCCACGGCCTTTCGCGCGACGGCAGAAGTCGCGTTTGCTCTCTATATGTATATCTGTTACGGGGATAACGTCTATTTAGGAAGTGTTGCTATATACAAGGTTTGGTCAAGCAGCGGCGACGGATGCAAGCCTGTCGTGCGCCTCTGGCTACTTTCGTCGCCGTCGTCTTCGCCCGACCGACAGTACCAGCCCCATTCACTGTCTCGTGGTACTTCACTGTCTCGTGGGGACCATAGCTTGTCGGAGAGACTGACGTGGCGGGACGGAGACCACAGCAGCACGAGGGCACCTGGGGAGTAAGAAACGTCTCTGTGGCGACTGTCATACAGGGCTTTTTGGGAAGCCTGAGACACTGTGAGCCGTTCACGAGCGAGCTGGCGAGCTGTGTCGGCGCGCGCTATGAGGCGTCGCGAACGTACGTGGTGGTTGAGCTGACAGGAAGTAAACAACAATAAAGCCGATGATACGATCACGGCTAATACGAATTTCCGGATGATAGAAATTTTTCAGTGGCCCTGGCCAAGCCCCAATACTTTGCAACGTGCGATAGAGAACGGTTGCTACGAATCGATTTCCGGCCTGCGTCGGTTGATACGAATAAACGCACGCCCCCACTGACGGCACGAAAGAGAACAGCGCGCAGTCACGCGCTTTCACCCGTTCTCTTTTGGTGCGGAGGCGCGGACGCGGCGCCGGACAGCGCGGACTCCGCGACTGCACGCGAACAGTTTGAAGCGGTGGCGCTTTTGTATTTTTCCTCCTTTTCGGCGGCCGCCCATCGGACGGAGTGGCTGCTGTGCTTCGGGCCGCATTCTTTGTGTTTGCGCCATTTTACCTAGTCGCAGCGAGCTGTGTATACCGAGATATGATTGTCTACCGAGATAGAAGGACATTAGAGACTTTTTCTTCAAGAAATAAATGCTTTTTACGTACATGTGCCTGAGTGAGTTCACCTCTGACTCTTTAATTTAGCTACAGTTAATCTCGTTAATTCGAACACGCTTATTTCGAACATACCGCGCATCGACAATGCTCTTAGCAAGCGCGCCAAATCACGCGGCGGCGCCTCCGACCGGCATTGCTCGACACCGCCATAGAGCAAAAGCTCAGGAGAGAACCCCTCAATGCCGCGCGCGAAGGAACGGGGAAGAAAATGTCACAGTTTCGCCCTAAGGCCGAAGCAATGACTGCGATAGCAACACAACAATGTCATACGAAGTAAGGTGAGCGGCTTTGGTAGCAATATGAATTGTAGTAAACATGAGCTGATTAATTAAGCGGTGTGCTGCGGCGCAAGTAGACCGACATGAAGACAGACTCGATGACCACGAGAAGCCGCTTGTGAAACGGTGGTGTTGATGAGAAGCGCTTCCGTGGGCAGCGCGTGCGAAGGGACACACCTGTAGTGCTGCACTGCCGATCCGGGCAGCATTGCATGTGTAGCGTGCGTTGGAAAATGTGGCCCGACTATTACTAACGGAATGAACAAGCGTGGTGTGAGCGCGCACAAACAAACATCAATAGATCACACTGAATGACTGGATACAACGACTGTCAAAACGCTGGCAGCGAGCGTATACGCCGCCGCGGGAGAAGGTACGTGCGGTCTATCCCTTCAACGGAAACTGAGCGGCGAATGCACGGCGCATAAAGGTCAGAGCCGTGTGGAGATAAGAGACGGTGCCGGCGAGCGAGCGACGAGCGCGGTTGTTGGCCCGACTATTATTAACGGAATGAACAAGCGTGGTGTGAGCGCGCACAAACAAACATCAATAGATCACACTGAATGACTGGATACAACGACTGTCAAAACGCTGGCAGCGAGCGTATACGCCGCCGCGGGCGAAGGTACGTGCGGTCTATCCCTTCAACGGAAACTGAGCGGCGAATGCACGGCGCATAAAGGTCAGAGCCGTGTGGAGATAAGAGACGGTGCCGGCGAACGAGCGACGAGCGCGGTTGTTGGCAGAGTAGAAGTGCGCCCCTCTCCCCCCCCCCCCCCCGCGCTCCCTCCGGCGCTGGCTTCCCGCTTCCTTGCTTGCGCGTGGGTGATTGAGTGCGTTCGCTCTCCGTGATAGCGCGCGTCCCCGCACGCTTCCGCTCGGGCATACGGCGCGCGGCGAAGATTTTATCGATAGGGAACCTCACGGCGACCACGACGGCGACGGCGACGGCAGAAATCCGGTTTGAAGTATCCATATAATTGCTATCGCAATAAAAAAGAACCCGCGGCGGAAATTTCACCCTCTCTCAAATTGCAAGGCACAAGCGTGTACGTGCCATGCCGACTAGTGTGTTCTAGACAACCGTATTCTATCACACACTAGTGCCGACGTCTCAGCCACGCGGATAAAATGGCAATGAACCCTTCTCCTCTAGCTTCCTCTATTTTCTAGTCGCATGTTGACCTTGCACGCTGCGGCAGCAGTGCAGAGGGAAGCAGCGGCGGAGGCGCAGTCGGGCCAACGAAACTACCCACGCCCGCACACGCTCGCTTCCCGATAACGGCAGAAAACGAAACTTCAGGGAGCGGCTAAAATAAGCTGGCGCCAGCACGGCGGTGGGCGCGCACGGAGATGTGCGCACGGAGTCGAAGGTGAGAAAGCTACGAGGGAGTTGAGAGGGAGGGAGGGAGGGCGAGGGGAGCCACAGAAGCGGCGGAGTTGACGCGGCCAAATCCGTTTCCCAGCCGCCCTCCTCCCTCACCTTCGACGGTCTCCGCGCGCACCCGTGTGCCGGCGCCGCCCGCTCCCTGAAGCTTCGTTTTCTGCCGTTATCGGAAGCGACCGTTAGCCGGCCTGGGCAGTTTCGTTGGCCCGCGCTTGCTATGCGCTTCCTCGCCGCGATATTTCACGACTCGCACCGTTTGTGCATCGTGCTATGGTGCACGAATACTTCAAAAATACGTCCTTTTAATTCGAACCAATTTTCGGGCCCCTTCGAGTTCGAATTATCGAGATTCGACTGTTGTTTTAATTATTTCGATGATACGAATTTCGGCTAATACGAATATTTTTCGTGACCCCGTGAGATTCGTATCATCGAGCTTTCACTGTATCCTAGAGGCAGAGAAGGTTCGCGTCCATACAATAGATAAAACGGGGAGTAGCCAGTGGTGTCATGTCGTGACGAGTTGTAGGCGAAAGTAACGTACGGCAAAGTAGCGTCCCAATCAAGGTGATCGGCGGAGTCGTACATTGAAAGCATATCGGTCAGAGTTCGGTTCAGGTGCTCTGTGAGTCCATTCCTTTGCGGGTGATAAGCAGTTGTGAGCTTGTGGTGGGTACAGCAGGAGCGAAGGATGACATCGATGACGCGAGACAAAAAGTATCGGCTTCGATTGGTCAGAAGCTGTCGAGGAGCACCATGATGCGGGATGATGTCTTGAAGGAGGAAGTCGGCGATATCCGTAGCGCAGCTGGTTGGGAGGGCAGGGATAATGGCGTATCACGTCGCGTAGTCGGTTGCGACGGCGACCCACTTGTTGCGTGATGTCGAGGTTGGAAAGGGGCCAAGAAGGTCAAGCCCAACACGAAAGAACGGTTCGGCGGGAATGTCTATAAGATGAAGCAGGCCGGCAGGTAACATAGCTGGCCTCTTGCGGCGCTGACATTTATCGCAGCTAGCGACATATCGTTGGACGGAGCGATAGAGACCAGGCCAGAAGAAACGGCGCCTGACGCGATCATAAGTGCGGGTGACACCAAGGTGACCAGCAGTGGGGTCATCGTGAAGCTGGCGAAGGACAGCTGACTGCAGATGGGCAGGCACGACAAGGAGGCATTCAGGGCCCTCAGGATGCATATTATGGCGGTATAACGTGCCGTCCTGAAGGAAGAACAAGGGGAGTGAAGGGTCGGGTGTGCCGGAGTTGAGACGGTCGATGATAGACCGTAAAGCCGATTTGCGGCGTATTTCGTCCCGTATATTAAGGAGGTCCGAGATAGACAAGACGCAGGCATCGGTGTCTTGCTCGGTGACGTCAGGGGAATCCACAGGATGCCGTGATAGATAGTCGGCATCTTGATGAAGCTGACCGGACTTGTGCACCACTGAAAACGAGTATTCTTGGAGGCGCAGAGCTTAACGACCAAGGCGACCTGCAGGGTCTTTGAGCGAAGAATGCCAACAGAGGGAATAATGATCTGTTACGACGGTAAAGGTGAGGCCAAACAGGTAGGGACGAAATTTGGCGACAGCCCAGACAAGAGCAAGACACTCGTTCCGTGATGGAGTAATTCTTCTCCGGTGCAGGCAGGAGGCGGCTAGCGTACGCAATAACACAGTCGTGGCTGCTCTGAAGCTGAGCGAGGACGGCACCGATTCCATGGCCGCTGGCACCTGTGCGAAGTTCCGTCGGTGCAGTCGGATCAAAATGCGCTAAAATAGGGGAAATCGTAAGGGCATCGATAAGCGCCGAAAAGGCAGCAACTTCGGGTGAGCCCCATGTAAAAGCAAAGTCTTTTTTGAGGAGAGCAGTAAGGGGACGCGCAATGTCGGCGAAATTACGAATAAAACGTCGGAAATAGGAGCACAATCCTATAAAACAGCGTACATCTTTAGCCGAACAAGGTACAGGAATATGCTTCACGGCGCGAACTTTTTAGGGGCGAAGCTCCTTATAGCGGCACCCGTTCGTCCCCGTCGTAGTAGGTAGCCACGTCTAGTTTTATGAATTGCTCAATAGATGGCGTTGTGTGTCCGTATATGTATGTATACCCATATATACATATATATGTATACGTATAGTATAACCGGAAGCCGACTTTCGCTTCCGGTTCCACTTCTGTTTCCACTTCCGGTTCCGCTTTTGGTTCCGCTTCCGGTTCCGGAAGCCAGCTTCCGGCGTCCGGAGAACGCTTCCGGCGTTTTATGAAAAAAAAATTCCGAAAGTTGTGTCCGTGGCGCGGAATCGAACCAGAGACCCCTCGCTTCCGAACGCGCGGCGCTAACCACTACGCCACGAAGCGCACATAGACACACGCACCACGATGGCAATAAATACCCAACATTAACGGAAGGCCGCGTTTCTAGCGCGTTTCTAACGCGTTTGTGCTAGCGCGTTACGGCCTGTGTAAGAAGCTGGTGTAAGACGCTGTGGCCTCTCCGCCTTACCTTCAACGCGTTTCGAACGCGCTGCCCAAGGCGGTGGCAAGTCAAGTTCAAGTCGAGGAGCGTTTATGAATACGGGGGGTATACTCTCTCAGCAGTCATGTGATGGCGTCGGCAAACGCGGTGCACGTTACGGCATGTGTAAATGGCTGCGTAAGACGCTGTGGCCGCTCCCCCTTACTAGAGAGTACTGCACGTTTCTAACGTGTTTGTGCTAGCGTCCCCTTAAGCGGGAGATCCGATAATTCCCTCCGGAGCTTCGCCCACTCATCATCATTCACCCCGTGGATATGCTGTGATTTTTTTCAGGATCGGGCTGGACACCTGCCGCGTTGACGAAATGGCCAAGTACGGTTATTTCACGGCGTCCGAAACGGCATATTGAGGCGTTGAGTTGGAGACCGGCATTGCCGAATACCTCGATAATGGCGGAAAGGCACTGAAGATGGCTGTCAAATGTTGGCGAAAAAACAATGACATCGTCAAAATAGCACAAGCAGGTTGACCATTTCAAGCCACGAAGAAGCGAATCCATCATGCACTCGAATGTGGCCGGCGCATTGCAACGACCGAAAGCCATCACTTTAAAGTGATAGAGGCCATCAGGAGTTATGAATGCGGTTTTTTCGCGGTCCAGTGAGTCAACAGCAATCTGAAAATAATGTGAGAGAAAGTCAATAGACGAGAAATATTGGGCGCCGTGAAGACAGTCGAGTACGTCGTCGATACGGGGCAAGGGATAGACCTACTTTTTCGTGATCTTGTTAAGGTGTCGATAATCAACACAAAATCGCCAGGTGTCCTTTTTCTTCACCAGCACAACAGGAGCGGCCCAAGGACTCGAGGACGGTTCGATGATGTTCTTGGCCAGCATTTTATCGACTTCCTTTTGGATTATGGCACGCTCCGCAGCGGAAACTTGATAAGGGCGCCGTTGAACCGGTTGAGCATCGCCGGTGTGAATGGAGTGCTTAACAACTGTTGTCTGGCCTAAAGGGCAATTTTCGAGATCAAAGATATCGGAATACGACAGCAAGACCCGACGATCTGCTTGCGTATGCGGGAGGTCGGCTGATATAATTTTTTCGAAATTGGCGCATAGCGACGATGTGGCTGTGAGAGAGCCGGAAACAGTTCGAGGGCCGTCGACGGCCTAACACAGAAATCGCGCATTCCTGCAGAGACGACACGGTGGCAAGCGCGATACCGGCGGCTAGCACGTGGGTAGAAAGGCCAAAGTTTAAAACAGGCAGGCAGGTTTTGTTGTCGCGTACGGTAACCACAGTGTGCGGGAGGACGAGAGAGTGCATCATGACCACGTCGAGAATCGGGGAAACAACGTATTCACCATCGCACACAGGAGGAGAGGCACTTAATGGGATGTACGTGGAGGCTTGCGGTGGCAGGTGGAGGAACTCGACACAACATAAGCGGCTGGGAGTGTCCGATAGTACGTGGCCGTCAAAAGAGAGTTCCAGTTGAAGGACACCTGTGGAGCAGTCGATAAGGCCTGAGTGCATCGAGAGAACGTCTAGGCCGAGGATCACGTCGTGGGGACACTGCGCAAGCACGGCAAACAAACCAATGGTCTGATGGCCAGCAATGCACACTCGGGCTGTGCACATTCCAAGAACGGCGGACGAGCTGCCATCAGCGAGCCGTACTGTGCTCTGAAATGCGGGCGTAATCACTTTGCGGAGCTGAGTACGGAGAGCAGCGCTCATTATTGAAATCTGCGCTCCGGTGTCTATGAGGGCCGTAACGGTGACGTCGTGCACTTGAATGTCCAGAAGGTTTCGGCGCGTAGGTACAGTTAACAGAGGATTTGCATATCGGATCACTGATACAGCGTCACCTCCGAGAGCTGCACAGCTTATTTTTCCGGAGCGTAGGTGCCAGGCCGTGCAGGGGACGATGGCCGGTACGGTTGTGGCGATCGAGATCGATGGCCTTGTGGGGACGGTGAGCGGCTAAACCTGGAGTGTGCAACGGCGGCATCGGAAGCATCGGAAGCATGTGGATCAGAGCGAGGGGAAAACCGTCGAATGTTGCCTCCAGGACGACGCCAAGATCCAGTACTCCAGTTGAAGGCGACGACCAGCTACTGTGGCAGTGACGGGCAATGTATCCAACGTGAGAGCAGTTGAAACATATGGGTCGGTCGTCTGCAGTCCTCCAGTAAACCGGGTTTCTGTAGCGCGAAGGGTAGACGTGGTTCTGGGTGACATTTGCAGGGGTACGTTCGAATGTACGGATGGAACAGACGACCGATGATAAACCCATGTTAGCGAACTCCTGGCGGAC
Organism: Dermacentor silvarum; assembly: GCF_013339745.2. Classification (NCBI taxonomy): domain Eukaryota; kingdom Metazoa; phylum Arthropoda; class Arachnida; order Ixodida; family Ixodidae; genus Dermacentor; species Dermacentor silvarum. Next base: position 10,185,851 of record NC_051159.1, read on the forward strand.
GACTTGCTTGCATGAGCGGCACGGTGGACAGTTTGGCTGACTGGACGTCTGGAAGAACGGCCGTAGGAGCTAGAGCTTCGAGTTCGAGGCGGACAATGCGCGTTACATATTCTGATGCTGTAGTCTGTACAGGCGTCGGTGGGTCTTCGCATGATGATGTGGCGGCGGTGTTAGGTAGCCGAAGGAACTGGCGCGTGATACAGCGACTCTTCGCTTGTTCAAAGCACTGGCATTCCTTAACTATGGCGTCGACAGTCGTACAGTCCTTACACACAAGTATATTAAACGTGCCTTCGGCTATTCCTTCCAAAATATGCGATATCTTGTCATCTTCGGCCATTTGTGCGTCAACTTTTCGGCAAAGGCCCAGTACGTCCTGTATGTACGACATGTACGACTCAGTGGTCGTCTGGACACGAGATCCCAACTCCTTTTTAGCGACCTGCTGTAGGCCAAATGATCTGTAGAACAACACACGCAGCTTCGCCTTGCAAGGGTCCCAACTTGTAAGATCTTCTTCATGCGTCCGGTACCACACGCGTGCCGTTCCTTTCAGATAGAATATCGCGTTGGCTAACATAACCGTGGGATCCCACCTGTTGTGGTTGCTGACGTGTTCGTACATTCGATCCCGTCTTCGACATCCAAACCATATGTGCCAAAAAGGTTCCCGCGTCTTGTGGGTGCAAAAGAATCACAGGAGCCGGTTGCTGCTGCACCGTTGGCAATTCACTGGTCATCGCGGAGCAACCAAGACGGCGACCGCTTCGAAGTTCCGTGCTTGGTTGACGGAGCCGGCACGTTGGCAGGTTTACCCAGCACTTCCATCAAAAGATCTTACGGGGATAACGTTTATTTAGGAAGTATTGCTATATACAAGGTTTGGACAAGCAGCGGCGACGGATGCAAGGCTGTCGCGCTCCTCTGGCTACTTCGTCGCCGTCGTCTTTGTCTGACCGACAGTAGCAGCCTCTTCACTGTCTCGTGGCAATATGTTGATTGCAAAGGAGGAAAGAGACGCTTAATTCTGCAGCCCTTCAGGGAGCACGGCGCGGAACACGTGCTTGCCGTGCATTCCGTCCCCGTGAAAGCGCGCGAGGGACGCGCCCTTTCGCTCGCACATACAACATACGGCGCGCGGCGACGATTTCATCGCCGTTTGATGTCATACGGAACCTCACGGCGACGACGACGACGACGCCGACGGCAGAAATCCACTTTGAGTGTCCATATTATTGCTATCAGAATAATATTCCCCGGAGGACGACAAGGCTAGATTTCCATCAAAGTAGCAACACGTAAACGTTCTATGACCATCCAACTTGGTGAGGGAGGCAAAACTGACGGTGCCAGAAAAGAAGAGAAGCCAGCAGCCTAGTGCCATCGTGGTGAGGCCCATGGGAGCTTAGTGAAATAGCTTGCTAGTGGCTGCAGCGTCTGTTTATGTAATAATCGACATCTGTGGTGACTACGAAGAGTGTTGAGACCGCGCTTTTCTGATGCTTGAACAGTGGAAACATTGTCCACTACTGCAATGGTCTCACGGAACCCACAAGAAAAAACGCCATACCATAATTATGCACATGTGTTTCGGTAATGAGAACCCCGGCAGCCGCAGCTGCTAAGGCCAATGATGGAAGGAACTTCACAACAGAATGGAGGCGGGCTTGTATTCAGTCAACCTTGTATGTAAGAACGCGGTGATTAAAGAGCAGAAATAACGATCTGCACATACCGGGCATATAAGAAGTGCGAATCACAAGAGAACGCTACGACGAACCAACACGATCAGAAAATGCACTAATCGCGAAAACACCATTATTGATCCGAAGTTATCTCGTGTCACAGCTCGTTTCTTCTGTCAGCTAATCGATATACCAAAGCTCCGAGGAATACGGCTCTCAGGCGTCAACAAGAAGCTCGCGGAGACAATCAGGGTGGAACGGGCCGTGTTTCTTTCAGTAAATTCTTTTCTTGCTGTCTGATTCCTGCTTTTATTATTGAGTTGTTCATCGTGTTCCTTTTATGCCAATTTGCTTGCCGGGTGAGCTGTCTCATCTGTTCCTACGATATCCCGTTGCTCCGAATTCACCTTCTCTTTCTGCAACGCCTACGGTAGATGCCGTAGGCTCCCTGCACGGAAGACGAGAAACATATGGGCAAACTAAATAAAGCGAAAAGAACATGCAAGCGAAAGGGCAACGCACTGACAGATTATGTGCCGTATAGCTGAATACCTATGACGTCTAACAGACTGCTCGCTTCTGCCGTTGGAACAGGCATTCCTCTTCGATCAGCTTCGACCAGGATCGCACTCCTCATGCCATCCTGGTCGAATTTTTTTTTTCCGACGAGACGTGCCTCCAGGTCAACATAAAACTTGAGAAGGAAACAAAGTGTGGCTGGCATCGGGTTCCTCAGATGATTTCTCCTGTAGTTCTCGTAGTCTCTTTGTTACTTTCTTGCTTTTCCACATTCCTCTTTCCTTCCCAGCCCTTAGGGCACACAAAACATTTTATTTTTCCTATTAAAATTATGACGCTTCGGCAAAAACAAAAAGACAAGTTACAACACTGTTCGAATGTGGGGAAAGGTTTCTATATTTCGATTTGTATTCGCCTGCGCATTTGGACTCTAGTGTAATGCTATGTTTTGTAACGCCCAACGGTGCAACAAATGAGTTGGTATCCTTTCCGTGTGCCGCTTCTTGTGTGGTGTACTGTTTCCAAATTTTGCGCATTTAGCAATCAGTCTTTACAACTCAGAGGTTACTATGTGACCGGCACACAACTCCTTGGCGCCGTACCATTGCGTAGAATATGTGTAATTTATCCCGGACGCTCACACTGAAGAAAAACAATTTGCTCAAAGTCCATTTAAAAAGGGAAAGTTATGGTCTGCAAAACATTTATTCAAATAAATCGCGTAAATACATGGCGATAAGTACTCTTTACCACAAAGATTACATCTATTAGGTTTTTCTAACCAGCAATCTTCTCCAAACTATCCGCTTTCCAGGGTATTTTGTGCCAGTACCGAAATGCAACACGACGTAGTTGGCACAGCAGAGACATATGCGGTGTTCAGGGATCGAAACTGCTTTCAGCAACCCAAAGTACGGAAGTGCGTGGGAGGCTGAGCAAACCTTCAATACGCTGTGGCGCATTTTAGGGGCGAAGCACCTTAGGGCCGAGCCTTGTCCCTCCCTCGTCTTCGCCCGTCGTTCGTAGCTGTGGTTTGCATGGAGTCCGCTAGGGCGCTGCGGTGCACAACGGCGTTCGTTCCCGACGCTCGCTCTCTTTCTCTCTTTAGCCATGGATTAGGGCTTCTGATAACGGCGCGCCCGCTATGGATGAAAAGGAGATAGTGGTGGCTCAACTGCAAGCGGAGTCGAGGGCTCGCAAAGCTGCTGCAGCACGGTGACGCAGACAACAAGAGGACCCGGAGCATAGGACGCGGGAAGCTGCAGCAAAACGGCAACGCCGGCAAGCGGACCCGGAGCTGAGGGCTCGCGAAGCTGCAGCAGCACGGCAACGCCGGCTTGCGGACCCGGACCTGAGGGCTCGCAAAGCTGCAGCAGTACGGCAACGCCAGCAAGTGGACCCGGAGCTGAGGGCTCGCGAAGCTCCGCTTGAACCGAGCATCGGCGCCACCAACCTCAGGTAGAGAACGCTTCCGGCGTTTTGCCACCGCTTCCGGCGCTCTCACCGCTTCTGGGTCCACTTGCCGTTGTCGCAGTGCTGCTGCGCTGATCACAAGGCAGTCTTATTGAAGGGGAAACGAAGTCCGCACCTCAATACCATATACGACCAATAAAACAACATTGTATATACGGTACACATGTGTTGTCACTCATTTGCATGTTCGAGTGGGCAATATACGGGGGGATTCATGGTTACCCGAATGATCCCCCTGTGCTTCGCCCACTCATCATCATTCACTTCCTGGACATGCGTTTTTTTGTTATTCATTTATTGACTTTTCGTTTCTCAAAGCTTAGCACATGGCTTCGCTGCTGATCGGCCTCAATTTGACAGTTTCAACAGGTGCATTAAGTTAGTGAAGTTGTGCAATAAATGTTTCTAATCAGCAGATTTGACTGCTATGCAAGACGTGCTCCCCTTTTTACGTAACCGACGTGAATAGTTAGGATTTTTCTATATGCTAAATGCAATTTTATGAATTTATTATATGTTTTAGCAGGAAGCTGCAGCTCGGGGCTTCTAAATAAATGACGAAGGAGAAATCGTTTTTCTCAGTAACCACTGCACTAGTAGTGATTAGATTTGGTGTCTTCAAAAGGAAAAGATATAATATAGTCACTGTAAAAAGCGGATTTTTGTTTAGACCGTCAATTTTTTAATGAAAATTATTAAAACATCTAAATTTGAGAAATAGAAATAATTAAGTTTAGTGTTTTGTAAGTCAAAAATGAAAGATTATATTACTGTTCTGGGAATTGCACCTAATAGTACATCTAAAGAATGGATGTAATATACAAAGCTCTCAAAGAGATCACTTTCATATGAGTAGGACTTTCATGACACCCTCAGAAACATTGCAACTTATTTACGTTAGATATAATTATTGTATGAAATTTGTCCGCTTTGGATGTTTTAACAGATGCACTTTACTGAATTGAGATATATTTTTCTGTTACAGAGTTACCGATTTGTAAAGTACGTGCGTCTATTGTTTTCAAACGTCAATTTGCGGCAATTCTTGTAATAACATTCAAGCCTTAAATCGCAATTTCGATTCCAACAATTACTAGAACTTATTTTTGTCTCTCTGAAATGCAGGAAACTCCAATATATTTACTTAAGGGTTATCTCACAAAAGCATTTCTGGTATTTAGAGGTATTTTAATACGCCGCATGCGCCTTTGGCTCAAGCTAAAGCTTCCTCTTAACCTAAAAAAAAAAAAAGCACAATGAGTACCTATAAGACTCTGAGGACGCCTTAAAGTTGGCACACTTTATTTATATTTCAGAACATACCCTTTTACGTTGAAGTATGCGGATATTACTGAAAGGCGCCTAATATACGCTCCAGCTAGTACATGAAAATTGAACGAAAATACACAGGTTCTTTTCGGAATACTAAAGCTGCGCCTCTATGTTTGAAAGATGCTATTTTCCCAAACATACAGCAATAGCACTGACCAGTATAGTGCCTATCTTTGACACCAATCTCTTTTTTTTTTGACGATGTATCCACCATCTTCTAAGCTAACCGCTTAATGTTTCCTGCTTCTATCGTGGCGACGGGCAATTATTCTGGCTGAATGTTTGCAAGTAACTTGCGAATGCCATCAAAGCAGCAACCAAGGGGTTATTCTGTAAGAGTCCACCTAGTGGAGTGTCCATTTCAGATGTAAGGGATTGGCTGCAGCTGCCAGAGCGCGAAGTAGACTGGCTGCCTTCATCCCGCTCGTGCACCTGGAGCCATTCGACGAAATGCAGCCAGCCGAAATGGACAGTTCACTATATAGACTCTAACAGAATACCCGCCCCCCCCCCCCCCCCCCAAATGTGCTCAATTTCTGGTGGTTTTGAATGCGGGAGCGTAATTTCAGTCTACAGAAATAGCTGCTATCGACCGGCATAGCGGAAAAGCACTTTTTCTTAGACTTTGTCATTCTCGTTTATAAAACAATGTCACGTTTATCCCAAAATTGCAGTTATTCATAAATCTTTCTTTGCTTACCTGCCGTGGTGGCTTAGTGAATTTTGCGTTGCGCTGCTAAGCCCACGGGCACGGGATTAAGTCCCGACCCCGGAGGCCGCCCTGCGATGGGGGCGAAATGCAACAAATGCCCGTTTACTGTGTATTGGGTGCGTGTTAAAGAACCCCAGGTGGTCAAAATGAAGGAGGAGTCCTTCAAAACCACGTACCTTATTATCAAATCGTGGTTTCGGCCAAGAATTGAATTATTGTTTTCACACAATGTTTCCCAGTGCATTCCTCAGCTTCATTGCTTGTTAATTGCTTTATCTTTTGTTGCAGCCTTTCACCGCCTATTCGTGCCTTACAAAGCTTTTAATCATTTCGTCCCTAATTTACCTTATGTTTGACCGTCCGTCGGGCTTAATCACATTTCGTCGGCAGGATAAAAGAATATGGTTTATTGAATAACTTCTATCACTATTATGACATATAACACCTCTACGTAAATGAAAGTTGAGTTGCTGGAGGCGCTTCAAACAGAGAGAACCAAATATAGCAGTCTGTGTTGATTTAGTTATTCTCAAAGATATTCATATTCGACCGGCCTAATATTCAAGCAGGCGCTACTTATCACTTTTTTCATTAATTCATGCAAACCTCCTTCCTTCTGTCAATGGTTATTATTTTACATTCCTTCACAATAGGACGCAGTACCTTTAGTTTTTCTTTCGGATAATGCTATTCTCTGCTTTTTAAGGTATGTAACTTGCCCGGTATGTTCGCGCTCCCGAATATACTGTCGAGAATTAGAAGCAATTTGCTGTCTTTCTTTTTTTTTTGCCGACGTTCAATCCCACACACTAAATTTAAGGTGATTTGTTTAACAATTCAAAAAAATCAGTTCCATGTCGTGGTATCAAATCCCGCCCACAGCGGCCGGCGAAATGCGAAAACAACCGTGTACTTAGATTTAGGTGCATGTTAAAGAACCCCAGGTAGGCCAAATTTCCAGAGTCCCCCACTACGGCGTGCCTCATAATCAGGTCGTGGTTTCGGCATGTAAAACCCCATAATGTAATTATTAAGAAAATGAGCTAATGCATTTGTGCTGTCTTGCATCGAATCTGGTGCGCGTGCTTAATATAGTCGATTCAGAGGAAATCTTTTTCTAGGATTTGGGATATCGAAAATTGACCGTCCGTCAGGTAAGCTGCCTGTTCCCGTAAAATGCTACATTGCCAAGTGGTTACAAATACCCGCGAGCTGAAAACAAGGAGAAACATTGTGGCGGAACACCATTATCGATGTCTCTCGACGGTAATTCGTTAACATTTAATCAACATAGCGACAGAACGTATTGCCACCGCAAAAACAAGTTATGCATGCGGCGCGTACTACAGCGGGACTCCTCTTTCACGCTTGGCTAAGGACACTCAGTGCCACCTAACGCCGCCGCCGTGAACCCTGCGCGTGGCATCCAAAATGAATAGCGCGCCGCTGCATGCGAAGGCTGCGAAACGCATCATTTCGAAACCGGGCTCCTCTCTCACGCTTCCTTCCGGACACGCGGCGCCGTCTAGTGGGACTGCCGAGAAGTTCACGCGTGTCTTGCGAAGCGAAAAGTGTGGTGCACCTGTTCCTTCAAACGCTGAGAATTGCTCCCTCAAAGACATACCGAGTGCATTTACGGCGCAGCTTGGTAAAGCGTTCGTGTGAAAGGCATTCATTCAAAAGTGGCACATAGCGCATTTGTGGCGCAGCTTGCTAACGGGTCGTGTTACCGTCCTTGAGGAACCCGTGGTGCGTGGGTTTGATTCCGCTCTACACCGGAGAAAAATGGGATCTTTTCCGTCACTGTGCAGTAGCACATTCCCTGTGGCACATACCCAGTCACGCAAGGTGGCATCAAAGAGGTTTATTTTACAAAATGCAGGCCGAGTGGCACATACCCTGTACTCAAAGTCGGTGTCAGAGTTTCTCCGAACAGGTTCGTTGAAGAGCGGCATGTATGGACACATTGACCTAAGTTGTTCCGACGGTTGGTTGCGAGCCCCGTTCCCTCAACACCCGATGCGCTACCTATTCAATCACGAACTACCTAGCGACCCAGGTAAGCGAGGAAACGGTAAGATACAGAGCTTATGCAGATGATGATCAATGGATTTTATTGGCGCAAGGGCCAGATATGGCCAAAGAGCGCCACAAACATATATAGCTGGAAACGTAGATACAAACATCAGTAGATAGAGACATAGCCCCCGGAAGTGCGTGAAATACCGCAAAAATGAAATGAAATTAAATAGATATTTATCTGATTTCACAAGAATGGGCGAGAATGCCCAGAGACAAAACAAAACTAAATTATGCAGATTTCATGCAATGTGCCAACCTTTTTCTATGCGAAAAATTTAGCAGGCAGCTAGGTCTTCAGCAAGGTTGGGGATTCGGCAAAGGATGAACCAGCGTTTTTATGTACCTCAAGCAATTGTGTCTGTCCATGAAGCGGGCGCAATGGCACAACATATTGATTTCTTTATGTGCCATCTACTTTCTCTCGAACTTGACTTTTATATCCCTTGATCACCCCTTTCTTACCAGGGTGCTGTTTAGAGTAGCGTCCGTATTGGTTGCTGTCAACAGTTACGGAGCGCGTGTGTCATCATTTTGTATGAGCAGTTACGAGGGCACGAGTATTCTGCTATCACGGAATGTCTCTGTCAGGATACTTCGCAACGCTAGCTGGTCCTGAGTAGCCGGATGGCATCATCAGCAGAACGACTACTAACTGCGTAAATACAGCAATGAATTAGGAGGCTGCATTCCGGTAGTGCTGCCATGCCCTTCACTATATACATGATGAACTTCTATGGTCGATTGGTCTGATGATGATATGTGGTTTTGTGGCGCAAGGACCAGGTATGGCCAAAGAGCGCCATGACTGATAATATTGTGTGAAGCGCTGATTGATTAGTTGCGATGATAGGATGTAGCATGGCTGTAAAGTGGCCTAAAATAAATCGCTATCGTAGAAGCGTAAAACGATATGTAGTATAAAATTATGACAGTGATATGTGGAGTACAGTACGAATGACAGGTGATCATGATGCTAAAATGCGGGAATATGGAAATAGCCCGTATGCCGCCTTAAGGCCTTTGAGCCCAAAGGCTGGGAAGCAGGTGCTTTCTTTTAATGCAGCTACCGCAGCACAAACCTCTATTAAGAGGCCGTTGTGCTACGGCTTTCCTGGGGCTATAACATGAAAACTGTGCACATCTTTTAAAAATTCCAACAAGGATTGGTATTTAAAGAGAGGTTCTATACCTAAGATCATTAGAGGATGAAGTGGAATTTGCTGCCGGTGTGGTAATAGAAAATGGTTTTTGCGATTAGCGTTTAATTCAGTGCATTGCAGCAGGATGTGAAGCACGGTAAGTGGCTCACCTCATTTCTCACACGTGGGTGGATCACCACCGGACAAGAGGTATGCATGCGTACGGTGTGTGTGTCCTATCCTAGTATGCAAAGTGTTACTTCTGTGCGGCGGTTCTTTGATATCGGCGGCCAGTTGCCAAGATACGGCTTGATAACATGTAGTTTATTTTCTGTTTCTTTATCCCACAACCGCTGCCAGTAAGCCCTTAGCTTTTTCTTTAGGGCGAGCTTGAGGTCGATGATAGGAACAGTCGTGGGACAGTTGGCAGCGTTTGCGTGGACGGATGTGGCTAGCTGGTCAGCCAACACGTTTCCTTCGATCTCTCGGTGCCCCGGCACCCAGCATACCACGATGTGCTGCTCGGACGCATACTTGGTGCATAATACTGAGTAAAGGGATATGATTACTGGGTTTTTATATTATTTGACAGTTTTCAAAGCGTTTACGACGCTCAAAGAGTCTGTGTATATAATCGCCTTTGGGATATTAAATTCTTTAATGCGTTTAACGGCGGCCAATATCGCGTAAGGTTCTGCTGTGAAAATACTTGTGTTAGGGTGCAGAACACCGGCATCCGAAAAGGACGGACCGACCTCTGCGTAAGACACGCCAGAATAACACTTCGATGCATCTGTAAAAAAATTCAGGACAGGAGCATTTGTGCTGTAGTTCGAGAAAGTACATGCGGATATGCGCGACAGGCGCGCGCTTTGTAACGGCTACGAAAGATGTGTCACAGTGTATAAGTTGCCACTGCCACGGCGGGGGCCGTATAGCAGGAGGCATAAGATGGTATTCAAGCAGTGGAACCCTTGTTTCTTCAGCTATGTCTCTAACACGCAGGGAGAAAGGCCGTGCCACTGCGGGCCGGTTGCGGCAAAGTTGAGAACTGGACAAATCATTTATGGTGAAATACGCGGGCTGCTCACTGTTTGCGTTCACTCTCAAAAAATACATGAAAGACGAATATGTTCTCTGCAGATGAAGGGACCACTCATCCGATTCAACGTAAAGGCTTTCCACTGGGCTTGTTCTAAAGGCGCCTGTGGACAGACGAATGCCTAAGTGGTGGACAGGGTCCAGCATCTTCAGAGCAGTTGGAGTAGCCGACTGGTAAACTATGGCTCCATAGTCTAGTCGTGTGCGTATGAGGCTTTTATGCAAGTTCATAAGACATTTTCTATCACTACCCCAGGTTGTCGCGTGACAGCACCTTTAGCAGCACATTGTTTTCATACATTTGTTCTTAAGATACTTTATGCGCTGTACAAAGGTTAATTTTGCGTCTAAAATTATGCCTAAAAAATTATGTTCCCTGTTTACAGGCAGACGCTCACCATGCAACACAATTTCAGGATCAGGGTGCCGGCCTCTTTTTCTAGAGAAAACTACACAAGTGCTTTTTTGTGGGTTCAGTCTGAACTAGAGTGTACTAGACAATGGTCAAGTGGGCCGAACGGCGCTCTGGCGCTGAGGCGCCGAATGTGGAAAAATAGTGCGAGGGCGCTGCGAGCGAACTGGATTGGGGCGGAGACGCGCTCCGCGGCATATTCAACGTACTTTCGTTGCGAGCGCCGAGGCCGATTGCGCATAGTACGCTCTTAAAATAGCGCTTTATTTCAACTGCAAATTTATGTTTACACCATTTTGCCAAACATATATATTTGAGGCACGGATTATACAACGCGAGGTCTTCAATTTTGCTGTCGTTGTCAAGCGCGTCGTCTGCTAGCGAGCGGACGCTGGCGGACGCCGAGTTTTTCTCGCAGAACCTCTGTGAAGTACATTTTTTAAATGTTTTAGTTGCTTCGGTGCGCCCATGACCCCTTACGGCATGTACCAAGTGTAGTTTTAGCCCGGTGAACTGCTGTTTTTACCACTGTCTTCCAAAAGTAACTGGTATCTGTGCAACATAAAGCTACGTAAGAAAATTTTATTATTGATATCGTGTCATTTTACACGCGCTTCTTGTTGGTGGATATTGATCAGGGACAATAATCGAACAAAACAATATTAGAGTGAAATAAACCAGGTTTATTAATTGCGTGGCGCGAAGAAATAACAAATATTATAAATGCAATAATTGAAAAAGTGAGAACTCCCGACCGGAATAAGCGCACGTGTTTGCAGTAACAAACACACTTATTAGTGAATACTAGAAATAAAACTCTCATTCGTAGAAATAATATTCATAGCAGGCAAAACTATCGTGTGTGTGTGCGTGCGCGCGCGCGCGTGTGTGTGTGTGCGCGTGTGTGCGTGTGCGTGTGCGTGTGTGCGTGCGTGCGTGTGTGCGTGTGTGCGTGCGTGCGTGCGTGCGTGTGTGTGTGTGTGTGTGTGTGTGTGTGTGTGTGTGTGTGTGTGTGTGTGTGTGTGTGTGTGTGTGTGTGTGTGTGTGTGTGTGTGTGTGTGTGTGTGTGTGTGTGTGTGTGTGTGTGTGTGTGTGTGTGTGTGTGTGTGTGTGTGTGCGTGCGTGCGTGCGCGCGCGCGTGTGTGTGTTGTGTGTGTGTGTGTGTGTGTGTGTGTGTGTGTGTGTGTGTGTGTGTGTGTGTGTGTGTGTGTGTGTGTGTGTGTGTGTGTGTGTGTGTGTGTGTGTGTGTTATTGACTTACTGTACGATGCCGAATAGTCATTTCCGTTCGAATGCAACGCATGTCAGCACTATTGAAATCTCAAAGGTGAGTGACTGCATGCAAGTGGGGACTGTTATTCCGAATGATTTTGCTGCCGGAGAGTCGTGGCTGCTGCGCAGGGACGCAGTTCCTGAGAGAATTAACGGACGGGAAGTCCAGTCTCACCATGTTTGCAGCCCATTAAAACTGAGTGCCGCACGTGGTACCACACTTATCTTCTTCAACGAACGCAACAGATCTGCACATATCTCTACGTGTATGTGAGACATGCCATTCCTTTGTTCCATTATGGTCGTCATGATAGTGCACGGGATAACTGAACGCAGCCGTTTATAATATACAAGCTGCAGAGTTGAGCGGTCATACATTTGGGAACGGCATTACATTTACGCATGAAATATAGGGTGAGCGTAACATGTTTTTCTGGGAAATCAGGCTCGAGAATAATTTATGTTGTTTACACCCCCACAAATAAGCCGAAGAACGCAACCACTTGCTTTTTTCTTTTTCTTTTTTTTTAATATAAGCAAATTCTTGGTTTTTACGTGGCAAAACCATCATATGATTATGAGGCACCCGGTTTATTTTTTGCCACCTGGGGTTCTTCAACGCGAACCTAATTAGAAGTACACGAGTCTTTTTCCATTTCGTTCCCATTGAATTCCGCGACCTGGATTGAGACCGCGAGCTCCCGAATTAGCAGCGCAACGCCGTATCCACGATATAGGCACTAATTAGGCTAACGCGCAGGCTTTCTTTCTTTTTTATTGTTTAAAGTATCGACTGAAAAAAAAACTTCCACGTACGGCTTACGGCCAAAGATTAGCATATAGAATGGATAACTAAAACCGTTTTCGGCGTGCGAGGTCCGACTGCAATAAATTTGACCCGGTACCATTACTCCACTTTCCGTTACGCGAGAAACGCGGAAACTTGATTGGAATGTTGCACTGCAGTTTACTTTTTTTTAAATCTATACCAATGAGTCCCGTAAATCTAAGTACAAGGCGCGCGATGGGGCAGATATGCTTTACTTGTGCGAAGCGGCAAGCAGGAAGGTTACATATGTTACAATTGCTTCGTCTGCTTTTCGCAAGACCTACTGATAGAAAACTATATGCGCAACAATACACTCTTAGTCCGGTCCTGGATAATAGCCTGGCTAGAAACGGCACCCTTCGACGTACTGCTTAATATAACGGCTATGGGCAGCCCGACAAAGGGAGATATACGTGACACTCTTCAAGCGGCCTCCAAACCAACTAGTACTGCCTATATGCGCTCGTTGTTACGCGGCCGCTGTCCGTATACGGCCCCTCACACCGATGTTCGTGCGCGATACGCATGGAGGTAAAAAATACTAGGAGGGAGCGTCACGTGATTCCGCTAGCCCCGGCAAGCCAACCTCATCTGAAGCCGCCCCTCCCTCTCTCAGGGGCCCCGTTCGCGGTGCCTTATGGGGCGGAAAAGGCCCACAAGGTTGCCGGAACATTCGTGATTGTTTGGTACGTGGTAACTTTTAGTGGCGCCTGCCGTCACCGGCTTGGAGGCCCGTATGCGGGTGGTGGTTTTCTGCTACTGCGCGCGTCGTTCTTCGCTTCAAATGCGATGCCTTGAAACGTGGAGCAAGACTGGGGCGCCTGACTCATGAAGACAGAAAATTTTCAAGACGTCACTTGCGCTTACCACCGCGGTTAGTGGAGTTGCCAGCGCTCGCGGCTCGAAACCCGTCCACACGCCCGAGTGTCGTCTATTTTTCCCTCGTACTCAAGTTTCGTCAAATCAGCTGTTGTGCACCTTAAACTGCGGTGCGTATTATCGTGCTAATTTTTGTCCCACTGTCTTGCACCTAGGAAGAAACGAGATGTTTTGAAGGACGCTTTTGGCGCAATTTCGCTTAGTCCACTAAGCGAAAATGTAACAAGAAACCTAGCTCTGCTGTGCGTCTTTTGTTTTGAGAAAAATAAATAGCATTAGCCTGCATTCTAAACGCCGAAGTCGTCGCCGTTTATTCATATTTGCGCGCACTATTTTCTACGATTGTATGGTGCGACGACGCTGTTGATCGACGTGCCTCGGGGATCCACTATCGTTATGTAGTAAAGCAAATGGACGGAATTTGTGCATTATCTAGAGTTTATTCAGCTGTTTTCGAATGTGAGTATAGCTTCACAGCAGAATTATGTCCGAGAGTCAAACACTGCCAGGGGGACCCTTCTCTCTGCTAGTGTGAAATGGCATGAAAACTGAATACATATAGCGGCAAGGGAAAAATGGCAGCATTCATTTGCACTTGTGGATTCATTGTGTTGCTGGTGTGCTTGTACTCTGGAAAGCACATTTTTATGACAACAGTAATTGTTTCATTCTTTATTCAATGTTTATTGCACCTATAGAAGCCAGAAGATTTCACACAAATTTATAATATAATATATAATGTATTTCACATTCATAATACAAATGAAGTACATTGCAGAGTATACACAAAAGATAATGAACAGCAAGTAGGAAAACTTATTGTGCCACTGCTCTATGGTATCAGTATAAGTCAGCATACTTGTATGCAACAGGACATTTGTATACAATAATGTTATACAAAGTAAACTATATCACACATAGTATTGGTACCTTTAATAAAACTCTTCAATGGGATCAGCTATCCTTGAATGTCACTGCTGCAGTTTAGCTGACAAATGCCTTGTATGCAACATCTTCGCTACAGGGTTATAATTGTACAATATATATATCTGCGATGTACTCACAAATATTTAAAGGGTTTGGTGATGGTGCATGTCAGAAAAATAGGCAATACATATTCAGAAATCGAAAAAAATAGAGTGGTAGTCCACAAAGTCAAAGATGAAAAAATTGATGCGAGGTCAGACCCACAAACTAAGTACGTCAACATTGAAATACAATGCATTTTGCTGCAAGTAAAATGTACAACAAATCTTATGTTTTATCACATATCTACAAAAAAATCAGCACCGTCGAAGCTGAGCCAACACACCACAAAATTAAGAGGCGAGGGCTCTATTACATTGTGAACCTCAAATGAATGAATATTTCACGGTATTTAAAACACCCATTGAGTGGTATACACCAAATGTTCGAGATTGCAGTGAATCTGGCATCATAAAAGGCTACTGTAAAGCAAGGAAACAAAGTGAGCACATTCAATTATTTTGGAAGTAGTAAAACCAACGGTATTCCAGGTGACTGAGGCAAATTTCCGCAAAGGTCAGGTAAGAGGCATACAGGATCAAACTTTGAAAAATACATTCTCATCCTCAAGAGTATACTTAGCTCACACCTAATGCATTGAGAGCATTCATAGCATGCCCATGTCATCGCACAGTTTGCTCTAGTGAAAGGTAGGCCAGCTAACCTACCGTCATTGTCCATACTGTTTAGCTTGGTGCTGAACAGAACAATTGTTTAAGCAGAATTCGCATGCAGGTGATTCAAGCTACAGCATTCAGCAAGACAACAAGCATGTACTTGCGCAATTTACAATAAGACATCATATTTCTCCCCTAAAGAAAGTTTGATGTCTGCATACAACGCTCTTGAACAATGTATGCGCTTTACAAAGTCGCTAAAAAAACAAATGCATTAGCACAGAACTTGGGGTGAGGTGGGGGGAAGGTTCGTGGTTTGCACTCGTGAAGCGCTGGCTTCACGAGTGCAAAGGTGCGGGTCTGATTCCCAGATGTAGTCCGCATTTGCATTCCTGTGAGCGCAGAATGCAAATGCGGTTGTGTACTTGAGTTAAGATACATGCCGAGGAACCTCCAGGCAGTCAAAATTAATCCAGAGCCCGCCCTGCGTCTACTACAAACAAATACGTACCCTTCACCCGCCCGCCTCCACCCTATATTCCCTGAAGTTTACAGTACCCCCAACTGCCTGTGCTGTGGCACTCACCCGGCTATGCTTTCGCATATGCTGTGGGAGTGCCCAGCACAGTACACACATATTAACACCACGACCCTCTCGTCGAGGCTGCGTGAGGCTCTGCGGAGCTCCGCCCTCGACGACCAAATCTGGGCGACCCAGCACGCCTGTGAGGCGGCGGCGAGGCAAGCCCTCGACGTCCCCTCATGGGAGGCTTAGGGCCGGTCATCATAAAGTGCTGGTTCTACAAGAAAAGTTTATTCCTCCTCCTTAACACAGAACCTGGTGGGACTGCCGAAGTTGATAGATAAAGGAATTAATTGTGTGAGCCATCACGAACATAATTTAACCCTGAGGAAACTTGTGTAGCAGTTTTTCCTGTACTGCGAGTCACAGCAGCTAAATAATACAAGTCATGGTGGCTCAGTGGCAATAGTGCTTCATGAGTGCAAAGTTGCGGGTCTGATTCCCAGATGTAGTTGCATTTCTGTGAGTGCAGAATGCAAATGCGGTTGTGTACTTGAGTTTAGATACATGCCGAGGAACCTCCAGGCAGTCAAAATTAATCCAGAGCCTGCCGCTATGGCATCTCTTAGAGCCCATGTATTGCCTTGGAATTTTAACTTATTGCATGATGAGTCAGGTGTATTCTACCCACAGTGCTACTTGCCAATGACAGGTTAGAAAGGTTCATGCACCCTAACTATGCTTTGTCAGTGTGCAGCCAAAGCAAATGACCAACATGAATGCGAGGTTTGTATTTCTCTACACAAGGCACCAGCTTGGTTCACCACGGCACCAGCTTGGTTCACCACGTCAGTTGATTGCCATGGCGGCACAGTGCTTGTGGAACTATGCTGTCATGTTCACAATAATGTAACCATTCTAATTCAATAGTATGCCTTTTTGCGCTCTCAGTGATCTAAGCAGTGCCCTGCCTATGATATCACCAAGACCAGTCGGTCCTAAACAGTGGATGATTAAACAAAAAGAATATAATCAAGCAAAAAGGATCCTGCTCCTCTGCACAAGGTTGCAGGCACTATCCTCACCTTAGCGGCCACACATTGTTGTGGCAACATTAAAAAAGTCCAGTGTACTGTTCACCTTTCAAATGAAACAGCTCAAGTGGTCCGATTTACCCCTAGCCCTCCAATATATACAACAATATTGATAACCACTGTGTGGTGTTTGCCTGCGAAGCCCTTAAAACAACATGTAGGCCATGCGCTGGCTCATCTTGGTGCTGTGATATTCCCGTGGATGAAGCTGCTGCACTTGAAGGTTGCCTCATTGCAGTAGCATCGTCCTTTGCAAGCATCTGCAGTTAAAGAATAACCCACCATATACTTTCAAGATCCAACAATAACATTTGCTGTGGAATGAATTCAAACAATCTTTGCAGAGTCATGCAAAAGGCCTCGCATGATCTGTGCAGGCAGACCCTACACACCACATCCCCTTGTGCAAAAAACTATGTTCAATCTAAGTGTACTTGTAAAGTACACATACAACTACTTGACTCTCGGAGAAAATGAAGCTGTAGTAACTTTGCAGTGCATTGTTTCATACACACACACAAAAAAAAAACATAGACATAGTTGTAACACACACATAATGTAATGTAATGCCCCCTCTGTAATGCATCCAGGCCTTCAGGGTACTAATTAAAGAATTAAAATAATGTTCACCCCCGTAGTTTAAAGTACAAATGTGTAACTTCATCTCAACTGTCATTTGCCTGTTTAAAATTTGTTGAACAACACCATATCTTCTGGAAAAAAACTGTATTTAACCTCAACATGGGAAGTACAAGCTTGAGAGATTTCTTTATGAAAAAAAAAATTCATGGCATGATTGAACTTTACACACACAAGCAGAGTTGCTACGGTTATAGTTCTATTGCAATTTTAATTGTTTTCAGCTACAAGAAATACATACAAAATTCAGTGAATAATCTTTATAGCAGGAAATGCAATTGTTTGACAATAAATATTTCCGCTTTGTGGGCTTTTTAGGAGCTAGTGTATGCAAGCTGATAAACATTTATTTCTCCTGAAAGTAATTTTAACACTTGTGGAATTTATGACAAAGTTAGAAAAAAATTGCCGACTTGTATTGCACCATTGATTACACAGTGTGGAGACCCAAGTAAAAACACGGCATATAGAGCATTCTATAGTATGCTTTGTTGCAACCTATCTAGAAAGCTTTAAGGCAGTACTTTTTTTTAAATGAGAGTTTTTAATGACCTAGCATGGGGGGCAATTTGGAATACAATGGAAGTTTGGGAAAAGTTTGCGCAATTCCTTATAAATATGAAGATGCGATCAATCAGCAATATTCCTGGTATTATATTTTACCATATTTTGAAATGCCTCTAGCCCCAGTAATAAAATAAGTAAATATGAAAATTAGACTAATCAACTTTCTAGAAAACCGAAAGAGTCATAGAATTGATTGTAAGTGCATGACTTGAATCCCTTTATCATGTAAATGAGTTTCAATTTTAATTAATTTTATTTGCAAGTAATGTTACAGATAAAATAAATCTAAACTTCTTGCGTGAGGCCCATCCAGCGGGCTGAGCAGATCGCGCCGGGATCTATGGGCTCCTGCAGCCGTCTAGCGTACCCTCTAAAAATTTTATGAATAAAGTTTTACCGAACCGAACCAAGACATAGAAACTTATTATTGGGCAGACATGTAGTGTCACGTGCAACACAAACCTTGGTGCGGCCCGCGAGCGATGGTACTGCAAGCCATCAAGTGACCGTGGCCTTTGGTACCGCTCGCAAAATCACCGTCGCTGAAGTGCTCCGAGCAAACAACGCTCCAATGTGATGGTGCCCACGCAGGTGAGCGGCACACTGCTAGGGCCCACACTTCTCTCAGGTCACGCTGCCTTGGAAACCTAGTGCATAATTTCAGTGTCAATGATCATTACTCGATCTGCACCAACATTTCAACTGAACATGTTAAAGAGCATTGCGACTGAATTGTTTGCACTTATATATAGCACAGAACGAACACTTCTATTTCCCTTTCTGGTGTTATCATCTATCGAGGGCAAATTTATTGTTTGCTTAAGTTTTACATCATAATGCACTTCTTTTTCGGACAACACCTCACTATTTCATCAGTGAATTCATTCACACGAGCACGTATACATATATAGTCACTAGCGAATATTGCAGTTCCGTTTTTATAAATTAAAGAAAAAAAAGTTCATTGTGCTTACCCATGGAAGGACAGACCATCAAGCCGATTTTCTGTTCGGTTAGGGCATCCTGGCACACAACACTTCATCACGCAGGTGCGCCTTGCTGACGGTAGTTCTCGCCGGTCTGCTGAGAGGCCGAAGACTTTGAGCAGAACGACAGCGCGTTGACTGGGACCGTCTACCCTAACTATGGGCCGGCACGGCGCTAAATATGTTCGGAGTCCCCGGCTCGCCAGTGCATCCTTGGGCACCATACGGGACGAATTTTCTTCCCGTGGGAAAGCAGTCGCTTCGGGCCTTGTACGCTCGCTTAATCGCCTACACATTTTTGCAGGGGCGAAAGGCATCATTGTTTCCCAGACGACGTCCCCAAACGCGACGTATCGCCGTCGGAAAGGCGGCTTGGTTGCCTTCACACGTTTGCTGGACGAAAGGTTTCCTCGTTTCCCTGAAACCGCCCCGAAAAGCAACCAGTCGTCCTTGAGGTGGTCCTCCCGGGTTGTTGGGCGCAATGCCGACGCCTTCGTTCGCAACAGCATTGAAGGAAGAAGTACTGGACCATGTCAGCACACATGTAAAATGCATACTCGCACTGGACCTTAAAGGCGCATTTGATAACGTAGCTCATGAGGCCATCCTAAAAAACTTATCGCAACTCAATTGCGGCGAACGAATCTATAACTACATTCGAGCATTCTTAACGGACCGCACGGCAACGGTAGGCGTGGATACCCTCAGAACAAAAGAGAAAAGGTTCCAAATAGAGGCACTCCTCAGGGATCAGTCTTATCGCCTTTTCTCTTCAACGTCGCCATGAAAAACCTCCCAGAGCATCTAGAGAAGATTCCGCACCTTCGTCACGCAATATATGCGGATGACATTACCATTTGGACAACTCGAGGCTCGGATGGAGAACAGCAGGACGCCCTGCAAGCGGCGGCAGACGCTGTCACCGAATACGCCAAAGAGTGCAACCTGGAATGCTCCCCAGAAAAATCCGAGCTCCTCGTTCTCAAAAGAAATCAAGAAGAAAAAGCACAGAGAGAGAGGCCATAGAAATACACCTAAACCAAAAACCTATACCCAGAGTCCAAACACTCCGCATATTAGGTGTCTCCATGCAAAATAGTGGTCGCAATAACCACACTGTAAACGCACTGAAACAAACTGCCTACAGCGTAGCTCGCATGATTAATAGAGTTGCCAGTCGCAGACATGGCATGAAGGAAGAAGACTTATTACGCTTGACTCAGGCCCTTATCGTCAGTAGAGTCACGTACGCGACACCTTATTTGAACTTAACATCAACAGAAAAAGCCCAAATAAATGTGTTACTGCGGAAAGCGTACAAACAAGCCCTCGGCCTTCCTCCAGGAACCGGAACAACGAAACTTCTATCACTGGGCATCCACAACACATTAGAAGAACTAATTGAAGCACACCGACATGCGCAAATCACGCGCCTCAACCTCACTAGAACAGGCAGAGCAACACTTCGAAGGTTGCAATACCCTGTGGCGACAACCAACAATCAAGAAGTACTCCGCAAGTCCCTACACGAGCAAATAATGGTGGCGCCTGTTCCGCGTAACATGCACCCGGAATATCACTTGGGCAGGAGAAAAGCACGAGCGATAACAATAGAAAGGAGATACGGCACTCTCTCCACTGCTCGCTGGACAGATGCGGCCATGTACCCGAATGGAGAGGGCATGGTAATCAGCGTGGCTGGACACAGACAGCAAGAACTGGTATCCGCCTCCGTTCGTACGCAGAACGTCGCCGCAGCCGAAGAGGCCGCTATTGCCCTCGCCATCTCGGCATCGAGACAAAACGAAGAACTATATATTCTTACAGACTGTCAATCAGCATGTCGAGCCTACGCGAACGGCCATCTACATAAAATCGCATGCGATATTCTACATCGCCTCAACGAAATACCCCGCACCACGATAATTTGGACACCGGGACATGAAGGCGTCAGCGGAAACCATCGTGCACACACGATAGCCCGAGGTCACTGCAACCGGGCACTGCAAGAGACGCCAGAAGACCCAAGTCCAGACACACTACAAACTTACTACGATATACTGCAGCACTACCGCCTTTCGAGAAGAACGATGCCGCCACCCCACCCATCCCTCACCAGAGCTGAAGCCACGACCTGGAGGCAACTCCAGACCAACACCTATCCTCACCTCACGCTCCTTCACGCGATGTACCCCACCCTTTATCAGCCCCTTTGTCCTTTCTGTACAGAGCGAGCTACCCTCTACCACACCACATGGGCATGCCAAAATATCCCCAATAACTCCCCAAATCGAAACGCAACGCACGAGCAGTGGGAGATGGTGCTGACCAGCTCGGCACTGGAGGATCAGCGAAAGCTTATCGCCAGAGCCGAAAGTGCTGCCACCGCCGCTGGGGCCCTGGACTGAAGGCTCCACCCACCACGGAGATCGACGCTTCTCCGTGCGTCATCAAAATAAAGTTTTGTCTCTCTCTCTCTCTTGGCGCCTGTCTGCTAATTAAGCAGCCAGCTGCGTGGTGGTTCGGTGCGTTACAAAGACTCGACTGCCACACGGATCCCTTCATGAACTAACCTCGGCGCGCGTTTGCCGCGCCGAGTATGTGCGCATATTCCGAAACCCCCGCAGCAGACGAAACCGAAGCCACCGAAGCGAGCCGAGTAAAATCTACCGCTTGCCTATCACGTGAGGGCCTATTTCCCATTCCTCTAAATTTTTTATGACTAGGCTTCAAGATTGTCACGTGACGCTCCCTCCTAGTTTTTTTCCTTCCTCCATGGCGATACGTGACGGAATGCGCCGAAGCGGCCGCAGCGCCGTAAACAAACTCACCGCGCACGCGCGAAGGAAAAGAAAAAATATATACAAGAGAGAAGTTTCGGATTGACATGGAGCCGCCGAGCCGCGCGGACGCGCCATGGCGAAGCTCCCGTTCTGCGGACTTTTCGTGCAAACCGGTTGCAAAGTTTGGAACTGTGTTGGCGGCGCCCTTCGCGTGCGCAGCAGGGCGATATGTTTTCACCAGTGGACACGAAAGGTGTGTTGCGAGGCCATTGCAATGCCCCGCAATGTGAGTGCGACGGATTTTGCCGTTCCGCGAACAACGTACCTGCTGCAGCATTCCAGGCCGCTTGGTGCTCATACTGTGGGCACAGCCCAGTACAACATGCTCGAATTGGTGAGTGGCACTTCTGTTTTTGTTTTAGTTTTTTTCTATTTATGTGTCGTGAGGTTGACTGACGTGCGTGTAGATGCAGTGCCCCAATGGGCAACGAAAGTCCGGTGGACATCCACTGGTCAGCCAGTTTGGGACATAAGGATGTCCGTCGGAGATCCGCAGAAATCCGCCGGATGTACTACGGACGTCCATAGGACGCTTATGCGCAAGAAAATTGGCAGTCCGTCGTACGTCCGATGGCTGCCAGAACCGTACATTCGGACATTACAGGGACATGCAAAATCATGCACTTGGGCCTTTCAGTACATCCGTCGGACATCCACAGGAACACAGTTATTGAAGCTTGGGGATGTTAATCGGACAGACTTAATTTTAATTGCTTTAGCAGAGGTGTATATACATGGTGTTTTATCTTAGCTGCACCATATTTTTTAATTGCCTGTGGCAGATAGCACAATTATAATCCTTGATCTAAACAACTCAATGAGGCGGCCATTACTTCCACGAGAAATGAAAACGCCTAATTCAATAATGAACCTAATTACGCTAATTATCTTTTTAAATAATTATTGTACGCCACATCTTTCAATCTACGAATTATAGCCGCCGAGTTCGGAAGGCATATCCACTTTGCAAATTAATATCTTGAAACTGGTTCAGTCAGTCCTGAGAATTCATTCCAAGTGATACGCCTTGCGAACTCAGCGGCTATAATTCATAGATTGAAAGATGTGCCGTAAAATAATTAAACGCTAATTAGCGTAATTATGTTAATTGTTGAATTAGCCAATTTGATTTCTCGCGGAAATAAAGGTCACCTCATCGAGTAGTTTAGATTAAGGATTATAATTATGCTATCTGCCACAGGCAATTTTTAAAAACTTGGTGCAGCTAAAATGAAACACCCTGTATATAGTTTGCACCACACCATATTGTACCCTTCGGTACCTGCCAGGATTAATACTGTTCCAGCATTCAGTTGGCTGGCTTCTCTTACAATTTACATATGTTGCAACTAAGATATCACATGCAAAAGGAAGTATCACAGTATATCAGGCTGTGATCTATATTTTTTCATTGCAAGGCACTTTTCTAATAAGAACAAAGACTTTCTTGACATGAAATTACATACACAATGACGATCACAGCAACGTCAAAAATTACTTCAGCTTAGCTATCACAGTACACTGATGTCCTAGCTTTTTCATTTTAAATCTGGGAACCTACATCAAACTGGTACACATTTTGCAACATGAACACAAACTTTATTAACACAATATCTGTAAAATGATTTCAGTTATGTACAATACCATATGCCCAATGACAATCGGAGCAGTAGCTTGCTTTGCTATCACAGAAAGCTACACGCGTGTTTCTTACAATAAAAAATAGGAACTTCCATCTAAATGGTACTGTACAGCTATGACAGCTTCACAGCACTAAAGCAAAACCGGCAAAGACTAGTCACACTACATCTAAAATACTACAAAAATCAGTCCAGGTAAGTGTCAACTTTACCTGACAAGACTACATCTCAAAGAACATGTGCACATAGTATTTGTCTACCACTAGCTGTAGCACTTGTATACTGCAGATACAGTTGAACATTGTACTCACAAAAAGATGAGATTAATGTCATCATATCACAAATATATATCAGCACTAACTTAAACGTTTCGACTAGATGACATTGTACATGTGAGCACGAGGGTATTTAACATATTACAGCAAGGTCACTAAGTGCGAACTAGCTGCCCAACCTGTCACTCTAACTTTTCTTAAGTCATGAAATGCTGTACAAGAATATAATCAAGATGCATTACCACCACAAGCATTTGTGTTGTCACTTGATAACTTTGCAAAGATTAAGTGTACATTATGACCAAACAACACGGAAACATCCAATAACTCCTTATGGCTAGCTTTGCATTCTGAATTTTTTAAGGAAAGTTTGAAACAGGGAATACAGAATGCTATACTATGTCCAGAAACCAACCTAGTTTACTAAGCTAGAGATAAAACACTAAAAAGTTAGCTACTGAGGTTACAAAGTTGGCTAATGAGTAATATACTGATTGTTGCTTCTCTGTCACGTTCAGGAAATTCTCAATGAAGCAACAGTCACTGAACTTATATGACAAGCTTAATTAGAACGTCTAAAAAGTACAATGGGCGACAATATGGCAAGCAGCAACAGTTGATTTAACTTACATTGATGACATCAGTATTTTGAGTATTCTTGGAAGCATCTGGGGACAGTTAATTTGTACCTGTGTAGCATCATTTCACATGTTTGCTTTTTATAAAAATGCAGTAGTTTCAATACACTTTGAGAGGAACCCACACAAGTGCACAATTGGGCTGGTTGCAGGTGAAAAACAAATTGAATGCTTTCACAATAACTACAAATAAACACACTACAATATGGAACAGTACACAAAATAATACAATACTAGTAAGGGCTGCAGACGGTACTTCAGTCATAACATTTTGCACAAGCCGTAGATTTCGGCCAAATTTTGGCGATGTAAGCTATGATACATTCGTTTATTGTAACAAACGCTAGACAAAATAAGAAATAACAAAATAACCACTTTAAAATAGCTTAACAACCAACCGCAATGCTGACTTTGTACTTTTGCTCAGACCAGTCACTTGCTCTGCAAGCACAAATAACAAACAGGAAGCATAAAAGCTAAAACGCACATTTGATGACAAATAAAGCACATGGCCTCAAATATTCTGACGACACTGAGACATAACTTAAAAATGAAAGAAGAGAACATATTGTGGTCAACTTCTACCGAATTGCTGAAAATGCAGAGGTACCCAACATAAAAAATGAAACTTAATAAGAAACCTGAATGCTTTGTACTTTTGCACATACGTGATTACGACCTACAAGTGTGCTGGCTGCTTGATCTGCACGCACAAAAGGAAAACATGAATTGTAAAAGCTGAAAGCATTCGGACACTGAGACATAACTTAAAAGTCAAAGAAGCAAACATATCATGGTCAACCTCTACCAGAACTTGAAAATAGAGATATGCATAAATTACCGAACTGCAGATAAAAGATACATCAAAAGTGCCATAGCAGTGAAACCGAACAAGAATAACTATGGCTTTACAATTTGAGTTACTGGAAAGCTTCTGATGAATTTCAAGCTTTGTCAACAACACCAATGTGACTGTCACATACTGATGTGCTTAGCACGGCAAGGGTATATATGTCATGCTAAAGCTATTGTGCAAAACGAAGAGACAGGACTGGAGTGAGAAAACAAAACACGACATCGAGCGCTCGGTGTTTTGTTTTCTCGCTCCAGTCCTGTCCCTTTGTTGTCTTGGGAAATAGATTTAGTACATCTAACCAACTGCAGAATTTTGCTCAAGTCACTAACAATTAGGTAAAAAGATATAGTGAAACTGCCTGTAAAAACACTAAGAGACCATTACTTCCAGTATGCTATAAATGGGCCAAATGCCTCTCAGATGAAAGAAGTGCCGGACAAGTAGCTGAAAAAACATACCACACCCCAGCAGTAGGAGTGCACATCAGTTCTCAGAAAAATAAAACTATGGGACCTAGAGCTCATCAGCAGTGAATAATAAATACAAAACACAATAGAACGTCAAACTTCTGCCGGTCAGTTGCATAGTGGTGTCTAGAAGTTGGCCGCACCAAACTAAAGCGGCAACCTGTAGAGGCTTTCTCGGAGTGGGAGATGGAGCTAGAGTTGGGCAAGCCCCTTCACTCAGTTGGAATCTGAAACACCAAAGATTTCAGGTTTAAGACCACTGTAAGTACAGTAAGATTCTACCGAGACTGAATTGCAAAATTATGCTGTTTGTACAGCATGCTTGGTGGATGAAAGGGATTACTATGAAAGTGAATGATAATCAATAATTTCACATCCTCATCACAATGCTTCCCTTGGTGCGACCTTGAGGTATGCCTACAAGACAAGCATTTATGACTATTCGACTTTTATTAGCTCCGGTGTGTGGTATAACCATGACTTGATAGCCTCTTCAACATCTGCTGCAGTGCCTTTTGGAGCTTTGTTTGCAGCATCTGAAATTGTTTTTCAACATTTACTAAAACTGCCGAAGTAAATTAGGCTATTAATGGCATCTTGGAATGCTGTATCTCAAACCCGAAAATACAATTAATGACAATAAGGTGTTCCCTAGTGCACATTTAAAATTTTTTTTCAAAAGCTTAACTTTGGTCACTGCTAGTCCCTCATTCGTGATTGTGCCCTCATTTAATTTTCCTTCCAAATTAACGTAGAAAATGCACATCAAAAAACTCATCAGCAGACCTTTACAAAATGTAACTGCACAGTTCATTTAGACGTAACTTGAATTCCTTGCGTACATGCACACACAAAGAAATCTGTGGTGCATCTCGCTGAGCGGCTTCATTTGGCATGGTCGCAGCAGTGGGCAGCAACGGCTTTGAAGCTCCTGCTTTGAAGGTTACTCAGCACATCCACAAAATCATATGGGGGAATTTAATAAAGCTTGTGCAAGTGGTAAAAAAAAGCTCGTAATCAATCCTAGATCTCCGCAGTGGCACCACAATCTATTTGAGCACTAATGCGACGGCAGAACAGACAGTGCTGTAATCTTTTCCACTACACTTGTAATAAATGGACTTTTTTTCTCACGCTTCCATCCCTGCACGAAAATTCTGATGCCGGTTGAATAGTATTTTTAGTAACCAATTAATTGTTACCGTACTGACAGATTTGACACAAACTTCAGTAAAGAGCTGCTGTTGAAAGAATTGCTTTAGATCGAGCTATGTTGCTTAACTGGCCTTTATACCAACCAAAAATGAAAAATTTCCGAGTTGCTTTTTCCTTAATCTGTTTGCTGGCAATGTGTATGCAAATCACTATTACTCAGCTACATTCTTCGTTTGAATGTTGCCAGGTCCAGCAAATTGTCAAGTAGTATTTTACACAGTAACTAAAGAGTAGCACAAACATCACACTTACAATGTGCAGTGGTTATGTGTAGAGCCCACGTTGCATTGTTCGCTGCCCTTTGTGTGCTATTTCCAGTCTTAAGAAAGTGTACCAGTTCACCTAACTCTCGATTCTTGTGAGGGAATTTTAGATACCACATTGCTTTGTGTATGGTCACAAAAATGATCAAAGTACTTTACCAATATATCTTTTTACTCATGGCTAACAATCTGCATGCAGTATGGGCACATTCCACGCTTTTGTTGCACCATATTTTTGACTTACACGAACCATTAGAGGAGACTGTGCAGTGCTACGTCAGCCATGCAACTTCTAATGGTTTGCTCAGTGCAACTATTTTTCATGACACGCAGGCAGAATAAACTTTGAAGTAAGCTCACTTGTTACTTTCAAGGATCCTTTGCAAAAGGGATTGTGACCTCCGATACAAAGATGCTATTTATTAGCTATAGTCGGATACAACATAAGTCTGCAGTGAAGCCCTGCCCACGCCCTCATAACTGCCAGCCACTCTTCCATTGCGAGGCTGCAAATAGTTCATACTTCAAGCTTTCCCTGTTACCTAAAAAAGGTGGTAACAAAAAAATTATACGCGCATAATTTTATACGTTTTCACTGGTCTATTATAGTGGAACATACAAGTATGACAAGTACAAGTCATCTCAAGTATGACGCCATTTTGAATAGGTTGCATGACGATTTTGTTCGCTTCTGTGATAGTGCTGTAGGAAAAATGGTAGCACTATTTAGACAAAATGTTAATTATGTTTTTGGCAAGTTCAGAAAAAAAATTATTACAGTAAATTGAAAATACTTGTCTGTGGAATTTTACTGCAAATAATATAAAATGCCAACCATGATTAGTTCCCAGTAGAGTGTATGCCTTATGTTGTTAAAAAAATAATTTTAAACCACAATAAACCACTGTAAGTTTGTCATACCTGCTACTGCTTTGGCAGTATTTAGGGCTGAAGAACTATGCTTCCCTTTCCGACCAAGCCAAGAAAATTGTGCAGCAAGCTCGTCAGTCAAACAGTATCCAAGAATTCTTTTCGTCGCCCAGTTTGCGTCTTTGCCGCCAAGCTGCACAAATTCACGAACCTGCCGGGAGATCATAAAAAGCATGTGTCAGACGCTTGTACAGTGTGCAAGGTGTAGAAATAAGTAAGAAAGTGATGGGTAAATTCAGCCCCACAAATAATTAACGTATTTGGACTGCAAGCAGCATTCTAGTAGACATCTTGCCTGGAACAAAGCCTATATATAGCCATATAAAAAACAATCTACAGCATAGCAAAGTACTGCTGGTTTCCTGTGTCAGCTTTGCGTCAAAATCAAGCAGCTCTTGCAGGCAGTTGAACGGTTGATTGACTAGTGGTGCGCATGTTGTCACTGCTGGGGATTATAGCATTTCACAAAGTTTGTTGATACTCTCTGCTTGTTGCTGAAGCATTAAGCGTATAGTGTTGAGGAGACGCAGCATATGCTGGAGAACATCTGCAAAACAAATAATTATAATAACTGCACAATGTGTAACCTTGGAAGTCACAGTAGCCAGCAATAAAGAAATATCTACCGGGTGTTTCAGCGAACACTTTCAAAAATGTTTAAAGGTTGCCTGTGGCAGATAGCACAATTCTAGTTCTTGAGCTCGTCTACTCGAAAAGGCGGACATTACTAGCACAAGAAAATGAAATGCATAATCGACTAATTAAAAAATCACTAATTCAGTTTTTGACTAATTACCTTACGGCCCCCATATTGCAATTTACAAATTCTAGCTGTGCAGTTAACTAGGCGGATCTACTTGGAACAAATTATCAGGATGACACCAGTTTCGGGATATTAATTCCCAAACTATGCGATGAAATGCATTGGCATCCCGGTTACTTTCGTACTTCAATGCGTAAAATGATGTTTTGTTCAGCTTCCTCGTGAGCATCGGAGACGGCATTTGTGTTGTCCCGCGAGCATTCCGGCATAATTCACACGCAGAGGGTCAATTAGTTCAAGCACTCTTATCGTCTCCCGCGACGCCTTCACTGCAATACGTCCTTCGCGAGCACTCTCCATATTTACATGCAGACCCTACAAAAAACTATGAGCCGATTACATCGCCTATGAAAGCATGCGCATCTTCCCGCCACTTCCCGTAACCAAGTGCAGCCCTGAAGTACAAGTTTTCCTCACCTTTCTTTCTTGCGTTAACGTCTGCAAGATGGATAAACAAGGCCCAGATGTTCAAACGGAGACTTAGCGCTCGCACTTGCGCGCATTCAGAGGTCCTTTGGCATGGAGGAACAAAACGCAGCTCATAGAATAAAGACATAGAATCAAGAACCAACTTTGATAAAGACGCGGCTTTTGGTTGCTTTTGGCGCGAAGGAGCAATGCAACGCTGATGATGTTGATAACTAGGTGGCTACGTGTTTCTGTCTCTCTCACCGTGGCTGCAGGTGGGGGTGGATATTATCACCGCCTATGTTCAAGATATGAATAAAATAAATAAATTAATAATTTTTACTGAGAGCAGTTACTTATATAAGGATATATGTTTTCATAAATTATTGAGTTTGTATTGGTTTTTGGTACATTCTTGTTGTAATGCTGGCAACTATGGTGCGCTATAGTAGCTCGTTTCTCGCTGCGCCGGCGTTTTGTAAACAAACGAACGGTTGATCGGCGCGAAACAGTGCCTCCTTTATTTTTTATGCACTGGCGAAAAATGTACTGCGATATACAGCAGTACACCTTAGTAGAACTTTCGTGGCTGGTGTTCCGGACATCTGCGCGCACGTTGATGGTGTAAAAGATAATTCCGTCGGCGGATCGCGTGGTGAGGAATACGTCAGCGTTTAGGCCATGGCCGTCACGCTTACGGCACATAGAAATGGCACATTTAGCGAAGTCCACGATTGAACCGTGCTCGGCACGTGGAACTTATTCACACTTCGCAAATTCGGGGCGCTTGAGCTGTGGGCATTGTTTTTTTTTTTTGTTTTTTTGTGGAAGCGTGCAATTTTGCCACGAAAAACTCTGTCACGAATTCAAGATCGAGAATTTATGCCATGACCATTGCAGATGTCGCTTGCACTATACGCAGTGCAGCAACTGTTGAGAAATAATCAAATAGACGATGTCCCATGGCTGTCCCTCTGTCGTCTGAAGCATCACGTCCGCGTAAAATCCAGTGCAGATGTCCTTAGGACGTTCGAGATTAAAAACAAAACAGACGTTCAAAATATCCGGAGCACAACGTCCCTGGGTAATCCTGGGGATAACCGGCTCTGGACCTGGACGTTCGGTATAATTCGGACGTCCACCGGATTTTCGTGGCCCATTGGGGCGCTACACAGTATAGCTAATGCAAAAAAAGAGGGAAGGTAAATGTAGCGCACTGTACACGACACAGGGCAAAGGGAATCCGTGTTTAGCAACTATATTAAATGCCATGTACGTAAATTTTACAGCGCTACTCATTCGAAGCGCGCACAGGTGCGCCGCGAAGAAATGTTTTGCAGGGTAAAGCCCAAACCGCATGAGAGCGATTTAATACGTGCGCGACGGCGACGGTCGACAGCTTCGAACGACGAAACGGGCCGTCGCACGAACACATCCCTTGGTTCTAGAAATATAGAATTCGTCGTTCGGTCACCCGAAAGTGCTATGAGCGACTAGCCAATAGCGCGAAGCCGAAACAGGATGTACAGAACATCAGTCGAGTGCTACGAATTGTCGCACGGAACGAGCAAACGACTTTTTGATACGTGCAGGGATAAGAACCAAGTGCAAGAGTTTTAGAAATATTTATGCTGCTATTTACAGTAAAACACAAATTAATACGCGCCAGTTTCGGCGCTTATTTGCTGCCCTCATACGGGTAGCACCGGGGAGACGTCGCTAATGATGATGATGATTTGTAGGTTTTTCTGGCGCAAGGGCCAAGTTTGGCCAAAGAGCGCCATGACGAATCTAACTACTTTAAAGTGTTAAAAAATACAACCCAGTGTACGATTATTTGCAATATACTTCGGGAAGACATACCTGCATAAGCTGTACTAGAGAACGCTGTAAATGATAACGGTAGACATGTGGGTATTGTCAATGCATGATGATTGTGCGAAGAAGTTAAGTAAATACATCCGTTATGTAGTACAGTATTTAAAGAGTGGTGCATAAATAAAGTTGAGTTAAAATATGATTGCGGCTAGGTGCTCAGAGGAAGAAAACTAATTCCTGTCGTGCAGCCTCAGTCCATGACTCCTGCTTCAGCAGGGGCTGAGAGATTGCAGACATTCCAAGCCTCCTATTCCCAGCATCCACACTCACACGAAGTGTGAACCTGCAGGGTGGCTTATATATAATCTTCTATTCTTTTCGGTATACCACGCCAGTGAAGCTAATATCTTTTAGGAACGCTATAACTCTATCTGTTGTAAAAAGAGGTTTGATACCAAGAAACTGGGATGGGTGCATCGGTACGCAGTATTTATATATTTCCTTAAAATGCTTCATTCTTTCACATTCCATTTGTTTACACTCTATAAGTACGTGAAGTACTGTGTAAGTCTCGCCACACCTCTCACAAACAGGGGGATCACCACCCGTGAGGAGGTAGGAGTGGGTTGCGTACGTGTGCCCTATTCTCAATCTGCATAGTAATACATCTTTCCATCTTACTTTTCTCTCAACAAATGCGGTACTTATTTGCGGCTGAATCACATGAAGCTTGTTGGATATTTCTCCGTCCCATCCCTTCTGCCAGTGCATTCTCAATTTCGTGCGTAACATAGGTTTCAGGTCAGTATATGGGGTGCTTGTTGTCGTTTGCTTGTTTTCGGTGATAGCAGTGGCAGCGCTTTTGTCAGCTAGTTCATTGCCTTCGATGCCTCTATGGCCAGGTACCCAACATATGATAATGTGCTGACCGGATGCATAAGCTGCACATAACAACCAGTATAGATTTGTGAGAACTGGATTTTTGTGTTTCTGAAGAGACCTTAGGGCTTTGATAACACTCAAAGAGTCTGTATAGATTATCGCCTTATTGAGGCTTATCTGTCTAATTTGCTTGACTGCTGACATGATTGCGTACGTTTCAGCTGTAAAGATGCTTGTGTTCCTGTTTAACACTCCAGATATTGAGCAGGATGGGCCTAAGGCTGCATAAGATACACCGGCTACGGACTTTGACGCATCTGTATAGTATTCCGCGCAAGAGTACTTCGCCTGTAGTTCAAGGAAGTGGCTGTGTACAAGTAGTTGTGGGCCTTGTTTAGTTACATCCATGAACGATGTATCGCAGTCTATGCATCGCCACTCCCATGGCGGTGGTAGTCTATTCTGCAGATTTACTGTGGTGCTCAGTACGGGGATATCCATGTCTTTAAAGAGTTGCCTTATTCGCAGAGAAAATGGCTTTTGCACTGTTGGCTTATGTGCAAATAAGGTTTCGGTTGACGTGTCATTTACTACACGGTTACAAGGGTGTTCCGGATCAGCTTGTGTCTTTAAAAAGTAGATAAAGCTAATGTATGACCTCTGCAGGTGTAGTGACCATTCATTTGCCTCGACGTAAAGGCTCTCCACTGGACTGGTTCTAAATGCGCCAGTTGCCAGACGGATGCCCAAGTGATGTACCGAGTCAAGGGTTCTAAGCGCGCTGTGTGTAGCCGACTGGTATATTGGCGCGCCATAATCTAGCCGAGATCTCACGAGACTTCTGTACAAGTTCATAAGACACTTTCTGTCGCTTCCCCAAGTGGTATGGGATAAAATCTTTATTATCTTCATTGCTTTGAGGCACTTTCCTTTAAGATACTTCAGATGTGGAATGAATGTTAATTTGTATCAAGTATAATGCCTAAGAATTTGTGTTCCGTACTAACTGCAAGTTGCTGTCCACTTAGATGTATATTTGGATCAATAGCTATGCCTCTTTTCCTAGAGAATAACATGCATGTACTCTTTTGTGAGTTAAATTTAAATCCATTGTGATCGGCCCATGTACACAGTTTCCTCAGTGCAAGTTGAACCTGCCTCTCACAGATCCCTAAGCTACATGATTTGTAGCCAATCTGTATATCATCTACATATACTGAATATGATATTGCTGGTGGTATTGATGCACGCAGGGAGTTCATTTTAACGATAAACAGGGTGCAGCTTAGAACACCCCCTTGAGGCACGCCCGTCTCTTGAATGAATTGCTTAGATATTGTATTACCGACTCTCACACAAAAGGTGCGGTCTGACAGGTAGTTTTCAATGACATTTAGCATGTTGCCTCTGATGCCCATTGTCGACAAATCTCGTAAAATTCCGTAGCGCCATGTGGTATCGTATGCTTTTTCCATATCCAGGAACACCGAAAGAAAAAACTGCTTGTGTACGATTGCATCTCTTATGTTTGCTTCGAGGCGCACAAGATGGTCAGTTGTCGATCTTCCATCCCTGAAGCCACACTGGTATGGGTAAAGGAGCTTATTGCTTTCTAGTAAGTGCATAAGACGCAGATTTACCATTTTTTCGAATAACTTGCCTAGACAGCTTGTCAAAGCTATTGGCCTGTAACTGTTTACTAGAGAACGTTCCTTTCCTTCTTTGAGGACTGGGACTACGATTGCTTGCTTCCAGCTACAAGGTAGGTTTCCTGTAGCCCAGATACTATTGAAGAGAGAAAGAAGAACGAATTGTGCCTCCAGGTGCATGTTCTTTATCATTTCATAATGTATTCTGTCAGCTCCAGGTGCAGACTTAGTACATGAGTTTAATGCGGCTCTGAATTCAGCAACGGTGAATGGAAGGTTATATGGTTCACTGCGGCTGCATTTGCGGTCAAGTGGTTTCTTCTCAGCATTTTCTTTATATCTTAAAAACTCCTTTGAGTAATGTGCGGAACTTGAGATGTGTTGGAAGTGTGCGCCAAGAGCGTTTGCCTGGTCTTCCAAGCTTTTCCCCTGGTCGTTGACCAAGGGCAGTGAACCTATATTCTGACCTTTTATTCTTCTCAACCTATTCCAAACCTTTGCTTCATCGGTATATGAATTTAAGCCACTCAAAAAACTCTCCCAGCTTTCTCTTTTTGCTGTTCGTCTAGTGCGTCTACCACGCGACTTTATCTGCTTGAAGTTGATAAGATTTTCAGCAGTTGGATACCGGCGGAACAGCCCCCACGCCTTGTTCTGGTTTTTGCGCGCTCGACTACACTCCTCGTTCCACCATGGTACGCGTCTTTTGTTTACAGCGCCACTTGTCTGTGGTATGCTCTGTGAGGCAGCTTCTATTATAAGGTCAGTAAAATACGCTGCAGCGTCATCAATGCTTAAACTATCTAAATAATTGCGTGATATTTTTGTGAGATTACGAAATTGCTCCCAGTTTGCCGATGCCAGTTTCCATCGAGGGATACTAGGCAAGGGTGGTTGCGAGGAATCGTCTTCTTGCAGCACAACAGGGAAGTGGTCACTTCCGTACGGGTTTTCAATGACCGTCCACGTAAAAGAAGAAAATAAAGTCGGGGAGCATATCGCTAAATCAATAGATGAAAAACTTCTGTGAGCTTGGCTAAAATATGTGGGCTTCTTTTTGTTTAAAAGGCAATCTGCAGAGGTCAGTAAAAATTTCTCAATGAGACATCCACGAGCATTATGGTATGATGAACCCCAAAGCGGATGATGTGCATTAAAATCTCCCATTAAAACGTACGGTTCAGGCAGTTGGTTTATCATTGCTATAAAATCAGCACTATTCAGGCGGTAGTCAGGAGGAATGTAAATGGAACATACAGTAATCAGCCTCTGCATCATCATCACTCTAGCCGCTACGACTTCGAGATCAGACGTCAGTTTTATGTGCTTAGATGCAACAGATTTTTGTACAATTATTGCCACTCCTCCCGCATTGTGGCTTCCTGTATTTCTATCCTTTCTGAATACATTGAACCGGGTTAGGATATTTGAATGTTTGGAGCCCAGGTGGGTCTCTTGTAGGCACAGGACTGTTGGCGTGTGGTCATCTAGTAGCTCGTAGATATCATCCAGGTTTTTTATGAGGCCTCTACAATTCCAAGACATAATCCCACTTGACGCCATTTTAAGTGGAAGTGGTAGAAAAATAAAGGTCTGTTTGCTAGCGAGAAATAACGTATGTGTGAAGCAAGGACTTCTAGCCTAGCCACCTAGGCTGTAGAATCCTTCCCTGGACCTGTAATTTTTTGTTTTTCTTTTTTGGCACGATCAGAAGAATCGCGCCGCGCTCTTGGTGACGATGCCACCGAAGTGCTAGCTCTTGTATCCATGGCCTCGTCAGAGGCACTGGAAGCTCGCCCTCGGGGCACGTTAGCACATGCGTCAGGCCGTGCTGCAGAAGCAGGGGCCTTGAAGGCCGCAAGCTTGGCGACCTGCTGGTCCTTCTTTGAGTTGAGCGGAGCAGTTGGGGCTGCTACCGCAGGGGGGACAGATTGCACGACCACCGGTGCACCATGTGTGAACCGGAGGGGCGCAGGAGGCCGTTGTGGCGCTCCCCCCAGGCGCGCCACTTCGGCATAGGTGACATTGGGCAGGCACGACACCCGCCTTCGTGCTTCCTTGAATGATACGTTTTCTTTGACCTTAACAGAGACTGTTTCTTTCTCTTTTTTCCAGGTAGGGCACGACCGCGAGTACGCAGGGTGCTCTCCATTGCAGTTTACACAGTGTAGAGTATTCTGGCAGCTTTCTGCAGGATGGTCATTAGCACTGCATTTGGCACAGGTTAGCCTGCCTCGGCAGTTTTTCGAGCTGTGGCCAAATCTTTGGCATTTGAAACAACGAAGAGGGTTTGGGACATAAGGCCTCACCCGTATTTTTACATACCCTGCTTCGATAGACTCAGGCAGAGTACTTGAATCAAAAGTAAGAATTATATGCTTTGTTGGTATCTCCTTATTGTCACGTCGAATCTTAATTCTCTGTACGTCAATTACATTTTGTCCTTTCCATTCTTCAAGTAGTTCCGTTTCACTTAAGTACATAAGGTCATCTTCAGAGATCACTCCACGGACTTTGTTTAGCGAGCGGTGTGGGCTTACAGTGATGGGAATATCCCCAAATGCAACTAGGCTATCTAGCTTATTGTACTGCACTTTTTCTCGGAGTTCTACAAGCAGATCGCCACTTGCCATCTTAGTTATTTTGTACCCCGGTCCGATGGTGTCGGCGAGGCACCTCGCAACTAAGAATGGTGAGATCACTCTTGCCGTTACGTCCGCTTTCTCGCAGTGAATGATATGGAACTTCGGGAAGTTCTCGTGGCTCTTTCCAAAAAACTTAAACACTTCATCGGTGCGCCCTCGTTTCGAAGGGCGATTAAGGGTAGAGGGGGCAGGTGTTGCCATACTATATTGTTCAATGTTCGGCAGCGATGCCAGTCACCCACCATCGAGCCCAACAAGGGGGCGTGCAGGACCTGTATAGTTCTGTACACGCCTACTGTACATCACCACTATAACCAAATATGTACAGCCAAGGTTGGTTGTACCACACAAGGTTAACCCTTGCTGCCGGGAAGATAGGAAGTAAAAAGAAGCGAAAAGAGGACAGGAAAGAATAAAAGTGAGCGAGAAAGACGAAGGTTGGAGAGGAGGATAGGAAAGGGCAACTACCGACTTCCCCCGGGTGGGTCAGTCCGGGGGTGCCGTCTACGTGAAGCCGAGGCCAAAGGGGTGTGTTGCCTCCGCCGAGAGGCCTTAAAAGTCCAAACACTCAGCGTTGGCTCAACCCCCAGGATCCCCTTTTCCCCGGACACGATTAAGCCGCGCACGGCTAGACGCGGGAGGGTCAAACCCTCGTGTGCTCGGGTACGTGGTGGCGCAACTCACCAAACGCCTGCCTGCGCAGACGCCCCTGCGGGGAGACGTCGCTAAAAAGTCGTCGCTCGCATGCGGTACGTACTGTAGACGACGAGCGAATGCGACAGCCATCTCCATCGCGTCGTTTGTCGCAGTCGTGCGCAAGATCGCGGGCATGCACTTTATACTTAAATAATATAGTGCGTAATTTACAATAATTAGGCCCCAACCACGAGACACATAATTATTTGACTATAGTTGACACGAAGAAACCTAGAGCGAGTTAAATCGTGTGTCAACGTTGTGTGTAGGCTTTCCTTTGCATGAGGTTTTTCCCGGAATGCATTACCAGTTGACAGCCTATCATATGATGCGTACTTTGTTGACATCACATTTGTCTTTAGTTTACTCGTTTGTTTTACGACCTAATTACGAAATGCTGGCGTGTTACATTTTCAACATTTGACATAACCCTGTATGTTTTGTAGGGACAACCCAGGATGTGTATTTCTCAGCACCCAGTCGACTGCCAGAAGTGACTCAAACACAGGCCACCAGTAAGTGGACATCTGTTGCAATTTCACATTATGCAGTCGGCTGCTGGCTTGTACTGAGGTGGTGATGTCGTACTAACGTGCATTTTGACCACAAAGGTGCGATCTGGGGCCGTATTCTGAAACGTTCCACTTCGGCGAAATTTCTTTCTCGCTTTCAGGCGCTCGATGATTGGCTGTTTTAGCAAAATTGGATGAGCTGATTGGCTGGTTGAGCCCAACGTCATTCAATTTTGCTCAACCAGCCAATCAGCGCGCACGTGAAAGCGAAAAAGAAATATCGCAGAAGTGGAACGTTTCAGAATACGGCCTCATGTATCATAGAGGTATATATGGTTGCCATTCTCTGCAAGGGACATGTACTCGTGTTTGTGAAGCATTTATATTAGGCAGTATTGTCGCCCAATGAGTCACGTATCAACGCTGTAACTCGCCAGTGCCGGCAAGTAGTTGTGAGAAACACACAATATATTATGACGCTGTAAAGTTATTTCATTAATTTGAAGGAAAGTTTTGCAGCGGGAAAAAAAGGCTGCTATTCCAGGTAAACAAGTCTTTTTGTCACAAGTTATTTAACCAAACTGTGGATTTGTGACATTCGTGACGTATGAATGGATTTAATGAATGAATTTTGCGACTTAATTATGAAATGCCGGCGTGTATACATTTTCAACATTTCACATAACCCTGTATGTTTTGTAGGGTCAACCCAGGACATGGGTTGATGATGATGTATGGTGTTTAATGGCGCAAGGGCCAGATATGGCCAAAGAGCGCCAGGCCAGTGTTCATGAGTTGACAATGGAGCAATGAATTGCGAAAGGTAGATGTGTCGTGGCTGTAAAAGGGCCTAAAAACAATCGCTGTAAAATGCGTAAAATGTATATGTAATAAAATTATGGCAATGGCTAATGAGGTGCACTATGATCACGAAAGAACAAATTGCAAGATAATGACGATACGCGAAAATATATCACAGACAAATCTTTTTAAAAGCACTACTGCCTTGACAGACCCTTTGAAAACGCAAGGGCCTGGAGGCGCGTGCTATGCAAAACTACTGTCGCGGCGACATCTCTCTGAAGAGAGGACGCGCTACGAAACTATTGGACAAATAACATGCAGTACAACATCGCTCAGAAAACCCAGAACAGCTTTAGTGCTAAACAGAGGTTCGTCGCCAAGGAACATAGCAGGGTGGAGAGGGAGACGGTACTGGTACGCTAAAGGGAAGTGTCTTTTTCTCTCTCTTTCGGCTTCCCTGCACTCCACGAGCACGTGTAGCACGGTAAGCCTCTCTCCACATCTACCACAGGTTGGCGGGTCATTTCCAGTTAATAGAAAATTGTGGGTGCCATATGTATGTCCTATTCTCAAACGAGAGAATAGGACATTAGTTCTTCGTATTTTCGTAACAGGATGCCACGGGCCAATCTGTGGCTTAACTAAGTGGAGCTTATTGTTCGTTTCGGCATCCCACAAGCGCTGCCAGTGGCTTCGAAGTTTCTTTCTCAAGTAGGGCTTGAGATCTGTGGCAGGGATAGAAGCGGTAGGGTTAAGGGCTCGCGATGTAGTTGATGTGGCCATTTGATCAGCCAGAACATTGCCCTCGATGCCTGTATGGCCAGGCACCGAGCACAAAATAATATGCTGGTTAGACATGTATGCTTTGCACAGAGCAGAATACAGTTCAATGAGTACAGGGTTTGTGTGTCTATGTAGAGTCATGAGGGCTTTTACGACGCTTAGGGAGTCTGTAAATATTATTGATCTTTTCAGTTTTGATTTGCCTATACTCTTCACAGCCGATAAAAGTGCATAGGCCTCAGCCGTAAAAATGCTTGTTTCCGGGTGCAGTACATCGGACTCTGAGAACGATGGTCCGACTACCGCATAAGATACCCCTGCATGTGACTTGGAAGCGTCAGTGTAGAACTGAGTGCAGGACGAGTACTTGGACTGAATTTCCAGAAAATGCATTCGGATATGTGCCTCTGGAGCGTCTTTCGTGACCTCTACAAATGAGGTATCACACTCTATGAGCTGCCACTGCCACGGTGGCACTGGCTTTGCTGGGGCCATCAGAGTATTTCCAGGTAGTGGGATATCGATTTGTTCACTAATTTTCCTTAGACGTACTGAGAAGGGATCTCTTGCTGTCGGCCGGTTATTAAAGAGTGTGGCACTGGTCATGTCATTTACGGTTGAGAAGGACGGGTGTTCCAAGTTCGAATTAACTTTCATGAAATAGGTGAGGCTTAGGTACGAACGTTGCATGTCAAGCGACCACATGTCTGCCTCTACATACAGGCTTGCCACAGGACTTGTCCTGAAGGCACCAGTGGCTATGCGGATGCCTAGGTGGTGTACAGGATCCAGCATCCTTAGGACGCTTGGTGTAGCAGAATGGTACACTATGGCGCCGTAATCTAGTCTTGTGAGTATGAGGCTCTTATACAAATTCAAAAGACACTTTGTGTCACTACCCCAAGCGGTGCGTGACAATACTTTTACAATATTCATTGTTTTCATGCACTTGTTTCTTACATACTGTATGTGTGCCACAAATGTTAGCTTCGCATCTAAAATCACACCTAAAAACTTATGCTCTGTTTTTACGGCCACACGTTTTCCCTGCAACTCAATGTCAGGATCGGGGTGCAGACCCCTCTTTCTGGAGAACAGGACGCAGGTGGTCTTTTGTGGGTTAAGGCTAAATCCATTCTCATCTGCCCAATTAGACACCTTGTTCAGACCAAGCTGAATCTGCCGCTCACAGACTGCGAGGTTGCACGAGGCGAAACCTATCTGTACATCATCGACGTATGCAGAATAAAACATGTTTCTTGGGATATACAGACGCAAGGAGCTCATTTTTACGATGAAGAGAGTGCAACTGAGCACCCCGCCCTGTGGCACTCCGGTTTCCTGCACAAATGGTCTTGATACAGCATTTCCCACACGAACACGGAATGTGCGATTAGATAAATAACTTTCCATGACATTTAACATGCAACCACGTATACCAACGTGTGAGAGGTCTCTAAGTATTCCAAACCGCCAGGTGGTATCGTAGGCTTTTTCCATATCAAGGAATACAGAGAGAAAGAACTGTTTACGGACAAAAGCTTCTCGAATTTGCGTCTCAATACGTATCAAATGGTCGGCGGTGGATCGTCCTTCTCGAAACCCGCATTGGTACGGGTCAAGCAGTTTGTTTGATTCGAGGAAATGTATTAGTCGGCGGTTTATCACTTTTTCAAACAGTTTGCAGAGGCAGCTTGTTAGTGCTATAGGGCGGTAACTCGAAGCAGACGATGGGTCCTTGCCCTGCTTCAGTATAGGAACGACAATGGCCTCTTTCCAGGCAGAGGGGATCTTGCCGGAGGTCCATATAGCATTGTATAGGGTGAGGAGAGTTTTCTTTGTTTCATGGGGAAGGTGTTCAGCATTTGATAAGCTATGCGGTCAGAGCCTGGCGCAGACTTGTTGCAACAACTATGTGATGCATACAGTTCAGCAATACAGAATGGCTGGTTGTATGCTTCGTTTCCAGTACATTTTCTTTCTAGTTTCTGTTTTTCTATTGTAGCCTTGTGCCTTTTAAATGTTTGGGAATAATGAGATGAGCTGGCCACTTGTTGAAAATGTGCTCCTAGGCAGTTAGCTT
Organism: Dermacentor silvarum; assembly: GCF_013339745.2. NCBI lineage: Eukaryota > Metazoa > Arthropoda > Arachnida > Ixodida > Ixodidae > Dermacentor > Dermacentor silvarum. The sequence continues at coordinate 10,226,967 of NC_051159.1, forward strand.
GGTCTTCCAGAGTGTCGCCTTGTGTGTTTACCAACGGGAGTGAATAAGTTTGTAGCCCTTTTATCTTATTAACTTTCTTCCAGACTCTGCCCTCGTCTGTATACGAGTTTATGCCTGATAAAAACTTCTTCCAACTTTCCCTCCTGGCCTGTCGGCGCGTTCTTCTGCCCTCCGATTTAATTTTCTTAAAATTTACAAGATTCTCCGCAGTTGGGGAGTCGCGTAGCAACCCCCACGCTTTGTTCTGTTTCCTACGAGCGTTCCGACATTCCTCGTTCCACCATGGGACACGGCGTTTGCAGGTCGCACCACTCATTTCTGGTATACATTCAGAAGCGGCATCGACTATGAAGGATGTAAGATACTCGACAGCAGCATCAATTTCCATCGAAGATAAGTCAGACCACGAGATACTACTCGTAAGACTTTCGAATTTCTCCCAATCTGCCTTATCGAACTTCCACCGGGAAGCCTCTGGTGCAGGTTCGTTTTGTAGTGGTGATCTCAGCAGTATGGGAAAGTGGTCACTCCCGTAAGGATTTTTTATAACTTCCCATTTAAGTTCAGGAAATATAGACGGGGAAGCCACACTGAGATCAATGGAAGAAAATGTTTTGTTTGCAAGATTGTAGTAGGTGGGTTCCTTCTTATTCAGGAGACACGCACCAGAGGAGAAAAGAAATTGTTCGATTAGGCGTCCTCGCGCATCGATACACGTGTCGCCCCACAAGCTGCTGTGTGCATTGAAATCGCCAAGAACGAGGTAAGGTTCCGGTAATTCATCAATAAATGATTGAAATTCATGCTTGTGTAAAGGATAATGTGGGGGTATATAGAGCGAGCAAATGGTTACGAGTTTACCCAGAAGTACAGCACGAACGGCTACCGCCTCAAGTGCCGTATTGAGTGGAAGTTGCTGACAGGCTACACTTCTGTCGAGTATGATGGCCACACCACCAGATGATGAGGCAGAATCCTCGCGGTCTCTTCTGAAAACAATATTTTGACGTAGGAAGTTGGTGTTTCTGGAGTTTAGGTGTGTTTCTTGAACACACAGCACCTTTGGATTGAATTTATTGATAAGTTCTTGGATGTCGTCTAGGTTGTGGATTAGTCCCCTAACATTCCACTGCATTATTGTGTTTATGTTTGAGGAAAATGAAAGGTGCTGTGTGTCTCAAAAGGGAGGAGAGTAACTTACTTTACAGAGCCTTTGTTAGGTCCTGTAATTGGTGTTTTGTCTTTTTTGGAGCGGTCGAGAGAACCTCGCCGCTCCATCGACGCTACTAGCGCCGTTTGGCTTGGACTGGTGTCCATAGCCTCTTGCGAGGCACTGGACACCCGCTCCAGAGAGCGATGTGTGCGTCGCGTAGACTTCATCTCGAGCGACGAAGTCTTCGTCCTCACCGGACCGGAGGTCGACAGGACCCCTGGGGCCTCTGCGGTGCCCTGGCTGCTGCCGGAGCTTGTAGAGGCCACTGGTGTGGACAATTTGAGAGATGGCAGGGCAGCGTTGGCTGCTCCCACCTTAGGGGCGGGTGGCGTTGGCCTCGGCACGCTAGGCGTGGTCCGGGCTGCCGCCAGATGCCGTTGTGGTGCCGCCCCCCGTTGCACCACTTCGGCGAAAGATGTTTTGAGCAATAATAAAGAGGAGATACGTTGTCGTGCTTCACGGAATGTTATGTTCTCCTTCACTTTTACAGTAATTATTTCTTTTTCTTTCTTCCAGGCTGGACAAGCTCTGGAGTATGCAGGGTGACTGCCATCGCAGTTAGCACAATGTACCTCGTCATTATTGCAATCGTCAGAAGAGTGACCGGTTGTGCCGCACTTTGCGCATATAAGCTGCCCTCGGCAGCTCTGGGATGCGTGACCAAATCTTTGACATTTGAAGCAACGTCGCGGGTTCGGAATGTATGGTCGAACATTAAGTTTTACGTAGCCGGTTTCAAGAGTCTCGGGTAAAGTAGTTGAACTGAAAGTGAGTATTAAATGCTTTGTTGGGATTTCGTTGTCATTCCGTCTGATTTTGATGCGCTGCACATGGATTACCCCTTGGTTCTTCCATCCATCCAGGAGTTCTTCTTCATTCAATGTCATTAGGTCTTCGTCTGATACTACACCTTTTACTGTGTTCATTGTTCGATGTTCGCTTACAGAAACAGGGATGTTACCAAAGGCTACGAGGTGTGCGAGTTTGTTGTATTGTTCCTTGTCTTTTAGTTCGAGGAGCAAATCTCCGGTTGCCATCTTTGTTGCCTTATACCCAGCTCCAATGGTCTCTTTTAGGCACTTGGCCACAAGAAATGGGGAAATTGCTCTAGCTTTCGTAGATGGTTGCTCACAGTGAAGGACGTGAAATTTTGGGAAAGTTTCTTTGTTTTTGGGCCAGAATAGCGAGGTTGCGTCGGTGCGTACCCTTTTCGAGGCACGATCGGTTGTAAACGAGTTTGAGGATCCCATGGAAAGAAGTGGTTTATTCGGCAACGGCGTCTGCCACCCACCACGGAGCCCAACAAGGGGACGTGGCAGAACATGTAAACAAGTCTGCACAGCGCCAGCAGTATGCCGTTACTATAACCTAATATGGTATACCCAAGGTAGGACAGCCACACCAGGTTAACCCTTGCCGCCAGGAAAAGGTGAAGTGAATGGAAAAGATGAGAAGACAGGAAAGATTAAAAGTGATAGGGAAAGACGAAGATTGGAGAGAGAGACAGGAAAAGGCAACTACCGATTTCCCCCGGGTGGGTCAGTCCGGGGGTGCCGTCTACGTGAAGCCGAGGCCAAAGAGGTGTGTTGCCTCCGCCGGGGGGCCATAAAGGTCCAAACACCCGGCTTCGGCTCAACCTCCAGGATCCCCTTTTCCCCGGACACGGCTAAGCCACGCACGGTTAAGCGCGGGAGGGCCCAACCCTCTTGTGCTCGGGTACGTGGTGGCGCAACTCACCAAACGCCTGCCTGCGCAGACGCCCCTGCGGGGAGACGTCGCTAAAAAGTCGTCGCTCGCATGCGGTACGTACTGTAGACGACGAGCGAATGCGACAGCCATCTCCATCGCGTCGTTTGTCGCAGTCGTGCGCAAGATCGCGGGCATGCACTTTATACTTAAATAATATAGTGCGTAATTTACAATAATTAGGCCCCAACCACGAGACACATAATTATTTGACTGTAGTTGACACGAAGAAACCTAGAGCGAGTTAAATCGTGTGTCAACGTTGTGTGTAGTCTTTCCTTTGCATGAGGTTTTTCCCGGAATGCATTACCAGTTGACAGCCTATCATATGATGCGTACTTTGTTGACATCACATTTGTCTTTAGTTTACTCGTTTGTTTTACGACCTAATTACGAAATGCTGGCGTGTTACATTTTCAACATTTGACATAACCCTGTATGTTTTGTAGGGACAACCCAGGATGTGTATTTCTCAGCACCCAGTCGACTGCCAGAAGTGACTCAAACACAGGCCACCAGTAAGTGGACATCTGTTGCAATTTCACATTATGCAGTCGGCTGCTGGCTTGTACTGAGGTGGTGATGTCGTACTAACGTGCATTTTGACCACAAAGGTGCGATCTGGGGCCGTATTCTGAAACGTTCCACTTCGGCGAAATTTCTTTTTCGCTTTCAGGCGCTCGATGATTGGCTGTTTTAGCAAAATTGGATGAGCTGATTGGCTGGTTGAGCCCAACGTCATTCAATTTTGCTCAACCAGCCAATCAGCGCGCACGTGAAAGCGAAAAAGAAATATCGCAGAAGTGGAACGTTTCAGAATACGGCCCCATGTATCATAGAGGTATATATGGTTGCCATTCTCTGCAAGGGACATGTACTCGTGTTTGTGAAGCATTTATATTAGGCAGTATTGTCGCCCAATGAGTCACGTATCAACGCTGTAACTCGCCAGTGCCGGCAAGTAGTTGTGAGAAACACACAATATATTATGACGCTGTAAAGTTATTTCATTAATTTGAAGGAAAGTTTTGCAGCGGGAAAAAAAGGCTGCTATTCCAGGTAAACAAGTCTTTTTGTCACAAGTTATTTAACCAAACTGTGGATTTGTGACATTCGTGACGTATGAATGGATTTAATGAATGAATTTTGCGACTTAATTATGAAATGCCGGCGTGTATACATTTTCAACATTTCACATAACCCTGTATGTTTTGTAGGGTCAACCCTGGACATGGGTTTCTCAGCACCCAGTCAAAAGTAACTCAACCACAGGCCACCATTAAGTGGACATCAGTTGCAATTTCACATTATGCTGTCGGCTGCTGGCTTGTACTGAGTTTTTTTTTATGAGGTGGTGATGTCTTACTAGCGTGTATTTTGACCACAAAGGTGCGATCATGTTCCACAGAGGTATATATGGTTGCCATTAACTGCGAGGGACGTGTGCTCGTGTTCGTGAAGAACTTGTATTAGGCAGTATTGTCGCCCAATGAGTCACGTATTAATACTCTTAACTCACCACTTCCGGTAAGTAGTTGCGAGAAACACGATATATTATGACGCTGTAAAGTTATGTCATCAATATGAAGGAACGTTTTGCAGCAGGAAAAAGGGTTGCTATTCCAGGTAAACATGTCTTTTTCTCAAAAGTTATCTAACCAAATTGTGGATGTGTAAAATTCGTGACATATGAATAATTTTAATTCTGCCTTTAGTAATGCTTCTAAAAGAGACTAGAAATGGCATGTGACTACCTCTCCAATAAGCAGATCATACATATACAGTCATAAGTGGTAGTTCCATGCAGTGTCGCACTCTATATAACCTTTCTGTCAGCAGCATTCAAACTGGTCACTGTGTTTTCAGAAGGAGAAGTGCACATGGCACTGCATATGTGTGAACTTGGTTTTCTTTGTATGTGTATGCTCACTGACACAAACAGTGCAAAAATCAGTTTTACCATGAGGCTGACGACTTCTGCTGCTAGAAATGCTGCACTTCATATTTTCTAGTACTGCATGACATTTAAAGCAAAGATAGCACATCAAATGATCAAGAAAACTAATAGCTGGTAAAGCTGTTTTCCTCAAAGAAAGCTTGTCCTTTATGGACTGTGGTAATCTGCGAGCTCTCCACTGATGTTTCAGTAGTATTATCCCTTAGTGTGTGAGAGGTCAGCGGCAGTTAATCATGTTAGTGTTTAAATGGTGTTTTAATAATGTGCATTTGTTCCAACAATGTTGTCTAGATTACTTTATTGTGCAGTGTACAGCTTACGAAAGTGTCAGCAACTACTGAGTTGTAACATGCATATGCATTCATCTCTATGCAGGTGGCACTAAGCTGTACCACTGCACTGCTGCTGAAATTGCCAGCACCAGCGGCTTTTTAACAGCTGTTTCACAGCATCTCGGTACGTGCTAATGTACAGTTATGTTATGATGGGCTAATATTATGGACCACTGCTATTCTGTATTGTGACAGATCCACATGATGAATGATGTAATGGGTACACTGGAAACCTTTGAATGTTCCTCTACTATGGTACATAAAAAGGCTCTCCTTTTCGTCACTGGAGCAGGAGAGAAGAGCATGCAGGCACTCCTGAATGTACATATATTCCAAACATGACAGAGACATTATATATATATATATATATATATATACATACACATACAAATAAAGTAAAGGCAGGGACATTACATCTTGCATTTTGAATTGATTTGTGCAGCGCAAAAATACAACACAGACCACATAGAAGCACACATGTTAACAGATTTGATACATCAGGTGTGCTCCTTTACACAAGAAGGGAGGGGCAAAGGGAGAAAGTCAGAAAAAAAAGTGGTGACGAACACAAAGCAATCGTGCCAAAAAGCATGAAAAGCATCATGCAGCCAGGATCACCAGCAGGACATCTAAAAAGCGCAGTGATAAAATTACATACAAGGCAACCTTAAGTATTGTTTGTTTCAATCAACCCAGATCACTGCAGCCATTACGGCAATGAAGTTGTTTCCTTATGTCATATAAGGAAGTGATTTGGGCCCAAAAATGTCTAGAGCTAAAGGATCATCTTGATAAATGATGATTATGATGATGTGTGGTGTTTTATGGCGCAAGGGCCAGTTATGGCCAAAGAGCGCCATGCCAGTGTTTGTGAGTGTGCAGTGGAGCGATGAATTCTGAGAAATAGATGAAGTGTGGCTGTAAAGGGGCCTAAAAATAATCGCTGTAAAATGCGTAAAATATACATGCACTAAAATCATGGCAATGACTAATGAGGTGTACTATGAAATGGAGAATGCATTGAGAAAGAATGACACGATATTTAAAATATTTAAGATGTAGTAATTGGAAAGAAGCACTACTGCCTAAACAGAGCCCTTGAACCACAAGGGCCTGGAGGCATGTGCTTATACAGAACTACTATCACAGCAGCATCCTCTGGAGGGAGGATGCGCTATGAATTTATTGGGCTGATAACAAGTAGCACAACATCGTTCAAAAAGCCGAGGATTGCTTTGGCGTTAAAAAGTGGTTCTTCATCATTAAACATCATGGGATGAAGAGGGATATGATAGCGGTATGCTACAGGAAAATATTTTCTTCTCTCCGTTTCGGCTTCCCGACACTCCAGCAGGACGTGGAGGACGGTCAGCCTCTCACCACATCTACCACAGGTTGGTGGTTCATCACCTGTCAACAAAAAACTGTGGGTTCCGTACGTGTTTCCTATTCTCAGCCGACTGAATAAGACGTCAGTTCGCCGTGCTTTCGTTACAGGGGGCCAGAAACCTAACTGTGGTTTAATCAAGTGAAGCTTATTACTTGTTTCAGCATCCCACAAGCGTTGCCAGTGGCTTCGCAGTTTCTTTCGCAAGAAAGGTTTCAGATCTGTTACAGGGACAGTAGCTGTAGGGTTAATAGCGTGTGATGTTATTGACGTAGCCATTCGGTCAACTAGCACATTACCCTCAATGCTTCTATGGCCAGGCACCCAGCATATAATGACATGCTGGTTACATAAATACGCTTGACAGAGGACGGAATAGAGCTCAGTAAGTACAGGATTTTTGTGTTTACCGAGTGACATCAATGCTTTTACGACGCTTAGGGAGTCCCTAAATATAATTGCCTTTTGAAGTTTTGATTTCCTTATATGCTTCACAGCCGACAACAGTGCATGGGCCTCAGCCGTAAAAATACTCGTTTCCGGGTGGAGTACACCGGATTCCGAGAAGGATGGGCCAACGGCTGCATAAGACACCCCGGCATGTGACTTGGAAGCGTCAGTGTAAAGCTCTGTACACGAGTACTTGTATTGAAGCTCTAAGAAATGCATTTTAATGTGTGCCTCTGGCGCGTGTTTAGTTACCTCTACAAACGATGTATCGCAATCTATGATTTGCCACTGCCACGGCGGTAACAGTTTCACTGGAGCCATAGGACGATGATCAAGCAGTGGAACACCCATTTCCTCACTGAGGTTCCTCACACGCAAGGAGAATGGCTTTCTCGCTGCAGGTCGATTATGGAAGAGTGTGGCAGCGGTGACGTCATTTATGGTTGAATAAGAAGGATGTTCATTGTTTGCTTGGACTTTCAGAAAATATGTGAAACTGCTATATGAACGCTGCAGATGGAGTGACCACTGGTTGGACTCTACATAGAGGCTTTGGATCGGACTTGTTCGGAAAGCACCGGTCGCGATGCGGATACCCAGATGGTGAACGGGGTCTAGTATTTTTAATGCAGTTGGCGTTGCAGAATTATAAATTATAGACCCGTAATCAAGCCGTGAGAGGACAAGACTGCTATACAAGTTAAGCAAACACTTTCGATCACTGCCCCATGTTGTGCGGCACAGAAGTTTTAGAACGTTCATTGTCTTCAGGCATTTTGCCCTCAGATACTTAATATGAGGAATAAATGTAAGCTTGGAATCTAAAATGATTCCTAGAAACTTATGCTCGCTGCTCACAGAGAGCGCATCTCCTTGGATTTGTATACTTGGGACAGGCGTTACGCCTCTCTTGTTTGTAAAGAGAATGCAAGTGCTTTTCTGAGCGTTAACTTTAAAACCATTCTCCTCCGCCCATTTCGACAATCTGTTCATTCCCAGCTGTACCTGTCGTTCGCAGATGGCAATATTACGTGACTTAAAGGCTATCTGCACATCGTCGACATAAACCGAATAAAACAATGTGCGTGGGATGACTGTACGCAGGGAATTCATTTTTACAATAAATAGTGTGCAGCTAAGCACACCGCCCTGCGGCACACCAGTTTCTTGTGTGAATGGCCTAGACAAAGCTCTGCCCACCCTTACGCGAAATGTGCGGTTAGTGAGGTAACTTTCGATTGTGTTAAGCATATTGCCACGAACACCCATCGCCGAAAGATCTCGGAGAATTCCAAAGCGCCATGTGGTGTCGTAAGCTTTCTCTAGGTCTAGAAATACAGACAGACAGAACTGCTTATGTATGAAATCATCTCTAATATATGCCTCAATGCGGACAAGGTGGTCTGTTGTAGACATACCTTCTCGAAAACCACACTGGAAGGTGTCCAGAATTTTGTTATTTTCTAGGAAGCATATTAGGCGCCGGTTTATCATTTTTTCGTACAGCTTGGACAGGCAGCTTGTTAGAGCTATTGGCCTGTAGCTGCTGGCCAAGGACGGGTCTTTGCCTTGTTTAAGTATGGGGATGACTATGGCTTCTTTCCATGAAGACGGAATACAGCCAGCCGCCCACATGGCATTAAAAAGAGACAAGAGTGTTTTCACTGTTTCGGGGTGTAAGCACCTAATCATTTCGTACATGATACGATCCCCACCTGGCGCTGAGTTGTTGCAATAAGCGAGAGATGCTTTAAGCTCAGCTAAAGTAAATGGGGAATTGTAGGCCTCACTCGATGAGCCTTTTCGATTTAGGGGTCGCCGCTCTTCGCGTTCTTTGATTCTCAGGAATGTTTCGGTATAGTGCCATGCACTTGACACATACTCAAAATGTTCGCCTAGACAATCCGCCTGATCTTCCAGGCTATCACCTTGTGTACTTACTAAGGATAGGGGATGCGACTCCCGACCTGTTAGTTTATTTACCCGATTCCAGACTTTTCTTTCATCGGTGTACGAATTTATACTGGCGATGTACCTATCCCAACTTTCCCTCTTTGCACGTCGACGTGTTCTCCTACCTTGTGATTTGATCTGTTTGAAATTAATGAGGTTTTCAGCAGTTGGAGAATTGCGAAGCAATCTCCAAGCTTTGTTTTGATTTTTGCGCGCTTTCCGACATTCGTCGTTCCACCATGGGATGCGACGCTTATTAGCTAATCCGCTAGTGTGCTTAATACATTTAGCTGCAGCGCTAATAATGAAACCTGTTAGGTATGCAACAGCGTCTTCTACATTAAAAACAGCAATTTCATCTCCGCCTAAATACGTAAGCTCTCGGAACATTTCCCAGTTGGCCGAGTCCATGTTCCATCGAGGAAAATGTGGCAAGCATGTACCTTGTTTTGTTAAGTTTAGCATAACTGGGAAATGGTCGCTCCCAAAGGGGTTCCTGAGAACAGACCACTCCAGATACGGAATTAGAGTACTCGATACTATACTTAAATCAATGGCTGAGTATGTGTTATGTGTAACGCTGTAATAAGTTGGCTCTTTCTTGTTAAGTATAGATGCACCTGAAGAAAACAGAAAATTTTCTATAAGGCGTCCTCGCGCATCTAAACGAGAGTCGCCCCATAAGGGGCTATGAGCGTTCACATCACCGACAACTATGTATGGCGGAGGAAGTTCATCAATGAAGCTTTGAAACTGTGTCTTGGAAAGTTGATAACAAGGAGGGACGTAAATAGAACTAATTGTGACTAGCTTACCGAACAGTATTGCTCGGACAGCAACTGCCTCAAGGGAAGTTCGGAGGTTCAATTGCCGACAGGCAACACCTTTATCTGCTATTATAGCGACACCACCCGACGAGGCGGCAGCGTCGTCGCGGTCCTTCCGAAAAATGGCATAGTGCCTTAAAAAGTTTGTGTTGTCTGCTTTGAGATGCGTCTCCTGGACACACAGCACCCTCGGACTATATTTAAGAAGGAGCTCTTTGACATCATCAAGGTTACAAAGGAGACCCCTAACGTTCCATTGTAATATTTGCGTGTTCATAATGAAATATGGGTTTGTGCTGTGTGTTCAGGAAATGCAAATCAGTTCACAGAGCCTTTGTCGGGCCCTGTGATGCGGGATTTTTCTTTTCTGGAGCGATCGCGAGAATCTCGCTGCTCACTAGGCGCTGATGGCGCCGTCTGGCTGGTTGTTGTGTCCATCGCCTCTTGCAGGGCGCTGGACACGCGCTCTTGCAAGCGCTGTGTTGGACGTGGAGGCCTCGTCTCAAGAGACGAGACCCTTGAGGCCACCAGCCCGGAGGTCGATGGCCCCTTTTTCTGGCATGGCGGCGCAGCGCTCGCTGCAGCCGCCGAGGGGGCGGATGGCGTCACCGCCGGCTCACTGTGTGCGGGCCGGGCAGCCGCCAGAGGCCGTTGTGGCGCTGCCCCCTGACGCGCCACTTCGGCAAAGCTATTCTTCGGCAGGTAGGAAACCCGCCTTCGTGCTTCTCTGAATGATATGTTCTCTTTGACTTTGATCGTTACGATCTCCTTCTCCTTCTTCCAAGATGGACAGGACCGCGAGTACGCGGCGTGCTCCCCATCACAGTTTACACAGTGCGGCGCGTTCTCACAAGATTCAGACGGATGTTCATCAGCACATTTGGCACAGGTTATTCAGCCTCGGCAGTTCTGAGAACTGTGGCCAAACCTCTGGCATTTGAAGCAGCGGAGGGGATTCGGGATATAGGGCCTGACTCGGAGCTTTACATAGCCTGTCTCGATAATCTCGGGAAGCACACTTGAGCCGAATGTTAGGATTAGATGCTTTGTTTGAATCTCTTTACCATCACGTCTCATCTTAATTCTTTTCACATTGATGACATTCTGGTCACTCCATCCCTCCAAAAGTTCAGTCTCAGTAAGCTCCATTAGATCATCATCGGAGATGACACCAGGAATGGTGTTCATAGAACGGTGGGGGGTGATACTCACAGGAATGGCCCCGAAAGACACAAGTTTAGGTAGCTTTTCATATTGCAATTTATCGCGGAGTTGAAGAAGTAGATCCCCGCTTGCCAACTTGAAGACTTTGTAACCTGGGCCAAAAGTTTCAATCAGTGATTTCGCAACCAGGAAAGGTGAGATGATTCTTGCTGACTTTTCAGTTTTCTCTGAGTGTATCACGTGAAATCGTGGAAAGTTATCTACTTGGTGGCCAAAAAACTTGAAAACTTCTTCGGTGCGCCCTCGTTTATGAGGGCGATCAAGGAGTGGGGGAAATGACGAAAAAGCCATAAAGGTAACACTGATTTCGGCAGCTATGCCAGCCACCCACCACCGAGCCCAACAAGGGGACGCTACGAGACCCGAAGGAGACGCAGACGCCAGCTGTACATAGCCACTATAACCTAATATAATAGACCCAAGGTTGGATAAATTACACCAGGTTAACCCTTGCTGCCTGGAAAATTGGAAGTAAAAGGAAGTGAAAAGAAGACAGGAGAGATGCAAAGAGAGACAGAAAGGCGAAGGTTCGAGAGAGAGAGAGAGACAGGAAAAGGCAACTACCGATTTCCCCCGGGTGGGTCAGTCCGGGGGTGCCGTCTACGTGAAGCCGAGGCCAAAGAGGTGTGTTGCCTCCGCCGGGGGGCCATAAAGGTCCAAACTCCCGGCTTCGGCTCAACCTCCAGGATCCCCTTTTCCCCGGACACGGCTAAGCCGCGCACGGTTAGACGCGGGAGGGTCCAACCCCCATGTGCTCGGGTCCGTGGTGTCGCAACACACCAAACGCCTGCTGACGCAGACGCCCCTGCGGGCAAAGGATCATCTTCTATGCTAGCCTCTTCACCCGCTTTTTTGTCATATTGTTATCAGCTGCTTATGTAAGGGACAAAAAGTAAGAGTATGAGCTGTTTCCTGGTTCCCCATTCCATGCAACATGTCTTTGTGATTATACATGTGCATGCAGATGATCCGTAGATGAAAAATATTTAGTAGAATCTCGTTACAAGAGACACTTGGTTGTAAGAGACATTTGAAAATGGTTTGGATGGTTTTGCAATGTTTGCCACGGTTAACAGCATTGCATGCAAGAGACACCTTTGTTATTAAGGGTGACTTTTCAAGTATTCTTCACTATTTCGAAGCGACACAACCCAGACACATTCACTTCGTGCACCTCGTGTGCTCCGAAGGACTTAAAGATTATGCAATCCTCACACAAGTTAATTGCACATGTCGCCTTAAACATGAATTAGAAAAGGAGGACAACGAGGACAGTGCAGCGCAGAAAGTGTCGGCAGTTGAAGCTGACGAGCATCAAAGAGTACCTTAAAGGTATTCCGAGCAAGAAGGAGGCTTGCAAAGTGGAGTGTGTAAACTCCAGAAATTGGGAAGGAAGCTAATACAATCTGCAGTCACCAAAAAACAGAGTGCTGTGAACATCTTCTTTAAAGGGCCCCTAAACCACCCAGGGGTCGAAATTTAGTTGCGGTGTTGCAGTTGTACACGATACGGCAAAGAACATGTAGCCACGAGAATTTTTTCACACTGGTGCAGTAATAGCAGAGTTTGACGATCGAAAAATAGTCCCCGCTCATTTCACTCTATCATCTGGTACGCGCCGTCTGCACGGTATCGTCTTTTCCTCGCCCAGTACACCTCCAAATGTAATGTGACAGGCCATCGCCAATGCACTCTGTTGCTGCCGTGCTGGCCTGTCGTCCTGCTAGGGGTGCTGCTAATGACCTCGCCAATATAGTGGAATCGTATGGTGACTGGCTGTGTTGAAGAGCCTCATCGGGAGACCCTTCTGTCGGTGTTTCTGTTCTTTGTCCCCACTGGCTGCGCACAATGGCACGGCGAGCAATGCGACGAGGAAAAGGGAGCGCGTGTTTTGCTTGCAGACCTTGCCGGCAGTCATACACTGTCGTTCGACTAATCCACAGCACCAGAAACCGGTGACATCATCAGAGACAGCCTGGTGACGTCAGGACGAACTGGGGGGGGGGGGTGCAGGAAAAGTCCGGAGAGGCGCACGGGGTGGTATTCATTTTGTGGCGCTCCTGCGGTGCATAGCACTGCCCCCGCGTTTGGCATTGTTGATCGTGACGGCGTTCTGATTTCGATGCGTGTGTTTACTCGAAATGTTTAAGAAATATCGAGAGGTGGTTTAGGGGCTGTTTAAGCCACCCTGAGCAATTATTCCTTCAGATATATCTAAACATACTTTAGTGATGATGCATAATAAAGGGATCTAGTTTAGCTCCTCATTGTTTTTAAAATTTTTGGTTTCAAGATACATGTTTCCCGTGCCCTTTGAGTATCTCTTCTGATGAGGCTTTACTGTAATGAACACACACCATTGTGTAACTCCTGCTGCAAGTATTATTCATTAAGCCTGGTCACTGATGTGCAAAGGTTGTGATTAGGTTTTGATGTTTGTATTTTTGAGAGCTATGTTTATTAATTCAGGCTGTTCTTATTGGTCCTTCGATGCAGGAGACAATGCCTACTGAAATTATTGGCCCTGACGACGAGAGCCCTCAAGGGGCAAACGACATCTCTGTTGCAGAAGTGAGCCCGATACCACCGTAACTTACCATGACAGATGACACGGCTGCAATAGATACAGAGACTGCCGTGTCTACTGCAGCTGCAACAGTGTACGAGGCAAGCAGCAGCACGTCAGCATCAGCAGTAGTGTCAGAAGGAACCGAACCAGGCCTGGTAGGGCAACATGTGTGCTACCACTGTGACTTTTTTTGTAGTGCATACACCTCATCTGCTCAACATACGAAAGCTTTTCACCACGACTGCGAGCCAGTGTTCTTCTGCAGCGAGAGCAAGACTATGTTTGGTGTTATAACACAGTATAAGCATGTATAACGCAGTATTCAAACCTATTACAGTTGTTGCCTCCCCGACCAGCCCACATAGCGACAACAATGTGGAACACATGGTGGGACACACCTCTCCCCCATTAGAAGATAGTAGAGAGACTGTCAGTGTGGTTGCTAGATTAACTGGTCATTGTAGCAGACTTGAAGGACAACACAGGTGTCATGAGATTGTTGTTGATGTTGTTGGTGAAGAGGTAAAAAGATGTTTGATGCAGCTGAAGCATTGATATTGAGCAAATGAAAAGTGACCGCCTGAGAAAGCTACACTATCGAAATTTGGGTATCTATATGCCGCCAACTCTGGTAAAGCTCACAGGGAATGTAAAGACTTATGTTGTAAAGTTAGCAAGCCTCCTTCAAAATGTGCTAAGGCACCCAAACATTGTTGACTATGTAAGTAAGCCCTGCAGAATGCAGACTGACTCTGTACTTTGTGACTTCTGGGATAGAACAAGGGTTCATTCGCATCCCATTTTTAACATACACAAGAAAATGTTGTTCTTTTCAACCTGTATTATGATGACATAGAACTTGCTAACCTGATGGGTACCAAAAGAGGCAAATTGGGCAAGCTCAGTGTATTTTATTTAACACTAGCATCTTTTTGATGCGGGTCGGTCACACAGCTGACCTGAAGAAGCATAATGTCCAGTTAAATTTTTTTTCGAAGATTTCATTCAAGTGTTAAGAGCCAACGAAGGAATCATCTTTAATACAGACAGAGGCCGTGAAAGGTTTTTTGGTGCTGTGATGACCGTTACAGGACATTCTTTAGCTGCCCACTCCTTAGCAGGTTTAAAGAATCTTTTGGCCCGACTGCATTTCAATCCTGTTGAACTTACCTTGAACCGTCATATAGTTATGTGCAACATGTTCGACATGGAGTGTGTAACCTGAGATCGGAGAGTGAAATCAAGTTGCAAATGCAGGAACTGAAACAAATAGCATCAGTTGCAAATAGGAAGCAGTTTTTCAAAGAATTTGGGATCAATGGAGAATCAGGGCTGACCTCATTTCCTTTTTTTTGTTGACAAAATATATTTTGTATCACCCGATGCATATCCTGCGACCACTCCATGTGACCACTTTCCATGTTATTCTGCATGATACAGCTCAACCTCCAGAAACGAGACCACAACTTGTCTGTAAAAAGCTTTTACAAAAAATTATTCATAACACTATTAACACAGCAGTATTTTTTGTGGGGTTTGAGGTTTCCGGACGTTCATTAATGCAAAAAGTGAAAAAGAACAAGTTTCGTACTTCTCTTTAACAAGTGCGAGGGAGACACCACTTTTGTAGTCATACATCTTCATCACACTATCAAGTTTCTAAACGCCTTTTATAATTATTATTACCAGTTACTTATATCTGAGTGCATTGTATGCATGTAGCAGGTGTAAAATCAGGTCAGTTTGATCAGATGCCTTATCTGGAAGAAAGCCCTATAATAAAGAAATTTGAATTAAAACAGGTACGTTAGACAGAAAATCTCAGCACTTTATTGCGTGTGGTTTAAGCATTGATCAATACTTTTCTGGATGGCAGTTTCAACTGGCACAGCAATGTGCTTTGCCACAGTCACATGTGTCTTCAAAGTGGTGTTTACCTGTTGTGTTGGTCTCTTTGTGTAGGCACAGAGCAAGGTTTTTTTTTGCATTCACGTGTTTGTACTATGTTTATATAAGGCAGTTACAAAATGTGTGTCACTATAACGACCTGTTATTTTGAGCTTACACGTGCAAATAATGGTGCCCAGATGGCCGCACTTCTATGTAGGTGCACCGCTAGCTTCGTGTATGTTCTCATGTTTGTATAAAGCTTATATAAGCCAGTTACAGAATGTATGTAACTAAGCACTGTGATATTCTTCAAAGAACTGCTTGGTTGGTTTTACACTTTTGAATTAGTACTGAGGCGGTGGTATTTACATGTAGGCCCACTGCAAGCGTTCTGTGTGTGCCCGTGTTTGTATTATGCTTTTACAACGGAGTTGCAACATGTACGTCACTAAGCGCTGTGATATTTTTTAAAGAACTGCATTGTTGGTTTTACACCTGTGAGTAATAGAACTCAGGTGGCACTGTGTAATCATGTGTAGGTACACAGGGACCATTTGTGTACATTGTGCTCATGTAAAGCAGTTACAAAGTATGTCACTAATCATTGTGATTTTTGTTGAACAATCACTGTGATCGTTTTACACCTGTGAATAATAGTGGTCAGGAGACAGTACTTGTGATGTGTAGTTCAATTTATATAGTGCCAAGACATGGGCTGTATACGTACCAAAAGAAATGCATGTCATTATATTGTTGTGATGATTATTACTGTTTGGATTTTATTAAACTGTGATAAAATTGTTTCTTGTGTCAATTGAGGTATGACAATTTATCACGCAACCAAACCGAGGACCTGAACGTGTGCATACAAATAAACAGCTAATTTATAAGTATACTGCTCATATTCTGCTAAACCACTTTAACAAATCTTGTAATACAATGCTGGACGAATGACAGAGCTGACTGGGATGTACAGAAAGATTTCTGCACTGGCTGAAGGACTGCCCCACACTGGAGTTGGTAATATTGCATATATGGGAGTAAAACAGAAAGCTAACTTGTATGTTTCTGCCTTATGTTTCTGCAGTCACTGCAGAAACATAAGGCAGACGAGCAGATGCAGCACTTTTATTTCAGGGCTCTCCATGCCTACTACTGCATTTGTAGTCTTCCTGTGCTATGCGTATAAGTCCCTGCTCAGTCAAGCTTTCTACTCCATGACAGTTGTTCTACAGGGTTCGTAGAAATATTGAAGGAAAAAATTCAAGGGTTTTCAAGTACTTTCGGGGCCCCACCATATTAGCTTGAAGGACCTCATACATGTGTTTAGTAGCTTGGACAGGCAATAACTTAACTTGTTCAACAACGACATCGTTAATTATAATGTAAACAAAAAAAATAGCATTTCACTGATTTCAAGCATTTGAAACTGTTAATTTGCCTTTCACCGCCCATCCCTAACGCACACACAAGGAGGCATTTCAAGAAAGTGGTTGACGTTTTTCTGAAATAGCACAATTAATGCAACATTTGCAGTTTTTGAATACTGTTTGATTTGATAGTGTATGTGATGTCATTTCTTGGCTCAACTTTTCACCACCAAGTAAGCAATGGTCATTTCTAGTTTCTTTTTATTGTGTCTGTAGCTCTCGATTTACTATTCAACACGGCTTCTCTTCGAATGCCTCTCCTGTTGAGCTTTTTGCTTCTTCTGTTTCTCCATGTACACTAGGTACTGGTTCCATGCGCCTAAAACTTGTATACGCAGCTCCTTTGTATTTCAGGTTTAAGGATTTCACGTTCCTTCTATTAGCTCCACAGACAAATTCTCTACGACGCACGAGAGTGTGTCACAGAAATTTAAAAAATGCTTGGCAATGTCTGCTAAGTCTAGTCAAGTGTACAAATTTAAGGACTTTACTTCAAAAATTCAAGGGCCTTCAATGCCTTGAAAATGGCATTTTAGAAATAAAGGGTTTTCAAAGATTGCTACAAACCCAGGATTCTAGCACCTAAATAATTTCACAAGCTTATTTTGGCAAGGAATTCAGAAATTCATGCTTTTTAACTAACACTGCACTATCTGTACATGGAAGCTACGAGAGCGCAACCATTTTGGAGTAAAGAAAAACACTGAAAGCCTTCAATACCACTTTTTTTTCTATGGAGCTTCGTCTTGCCTAGTTAAGTTTACAAATGTGCCTGGTTTTGGTGGGTGTTTCTGGAACATTTTCTGTGAGAAGCAGATGACGAAACGTGCACAATTCGGGGCAATGCACTGTGCCATTGACACTGAGAGGAAACGGGGAAAAGGAAGTTAACACCCCCCTCCCCCATGCCCCGAAACTTACGTGCACCTTGCTGTGGTGTGCATGTATCGCGGAAGAAGAAACAGCGCAAACACAAGGACGACGAAAAAGCATGAACACCACACCAGCGCTTTGTGGTGTGGTTCATGTTTTTTCGTCGTCCTTGTTTTGCGCTATTTCTTCTTTCACAATGCTCATCCAACTAGCCGGCAAGTCCATCCTGTGCATGTATGTTGCACACACGCATGAGTGCAGATGGCCTTAGAGCGAGCGCTGCCACAGTACACAAGCAGTGCACGCACAACAAGTGGACACATTAGTAATTTAAACATGCGTGCCGACGCATGTGACGCGGCTATCGGCATACGCAGTCTCCAATTGCTGGAATGCATGCGCTCCAAAATGCTAACGACCCGCTGCTAATTCAGGACAGCTTACAGCGGAATGAACCAAACTGTAAACCAATGCACTTGAAAAGAACGCATACATGGTATAGTGTGAGGCACGTCGAAATGGCTTCGTGACACTGGTACCGGCGTCGCAGTTGACCATATACGAATGAAACTGGCGGAAAAAATTAAAAAATCCTCACAAGTACACACTCGAATTAAATTCACATACGTGGATGGTTGGCGCTATACATTATATCCGCGTATTTCCGGAGAAGATATAATACATGGATTGGAGAAGCACTCGATCGTGAGCAGAACGGCACATCTGTTATTTTCCAGCGGTGACGACAAGCCGTGAAGAATAGTTCTCACGTTGTCGTCTAAGTCGTCGACGTTGTCTTCCTTCGATCGTTAGTCGTAGTGTCACGTAGTTGTGGCGGTGAAGAAAACAGTCGTAACACTGTGTATGACGAAACTGATTGTTTATTGGGCGAACCTGTGCCCAAAAAAGCAAGCTACACTCGTAGCACAACGAAAGCGGCGAACACAGTCGGCGATCGTCGAAATCTGATCAGCGGCGCAACGCGTCGGCTTTTATAAATGAGTGATCGAAGGTTCCAGAGTAATCCCTGGTGCCCGCGTGTCTTCCAGAAATTACTAGACAATTCGCGTCGCTCATACAATCAGATTACATGAGCGTCGGTGATAACAGACAACGGATAGAAGCATCGATAACGTTCGAGAAACTTCCGACATACGTGCAGGCGCGTCCTGTGCCTCGCGATAAAGTTTAACATTTGTTAGCCGGTGAAAAGCGGTAACCTTTGAAAGATAAACATGTACACGTGCCAGCAGCAAGGAACACAAATGATGGAAATACAAACATATTCCGATACTCAACAGCACAGCACTGCAGAGAAACGCCACCCACCGCCGCCGGTTCCTGAAATACATTTGGTAGCTATATACAAGGTAAATATACCTGGTAGCGAAGCTTCCATAGAAGCCCATACGTTCAAAACATGGTTGCTTACCGGCGGTTCATGGGGCTTAGCGCCATCTGTGTGAGGAGGGAACACTTCCGGCGGAAGAAAAAATAATTTGACGTCATATCCGTCAAAAACAGAAGTGACGTCATTTTGTTCTCATAGGCGCGAAATTTGTTTTCGGAGGCCTGACATTAGAGCTGTATATTCAAATGCCCCGCCATTCGACTTCATGAGCGTTCCGAGTTTTCAGCACGAAAAGCGATGCCGGAAAAGATCAGCCGTACGGGTGTCGAAATCGCGTCGCTGCACAGAACATACGTTCTTTGGAGGCCGACGAACACTTTGGGCGAAGATTGCGTAGAGTGCTCGTCCTTTCGTCGGACGCCAAGCCCGTCGGCCAGCGCTGTTGCACGAAAACAACTAAAGTAAACAAGTATCTGACAGTCGCAACTCACAACTTTTGACTGCACAGGTTAAGAAACAATAAAACTACCCGCGTCACCTAATGCAGACAAACGTCGACATGCAAAACAACACAACATGCGAGGGGAGCGTATTGCAACATGTGAACTTTGCGAGCGCGTCTTTCCGCGCATTCCAAGAGCTGCATTGCATTGCAAGGGATAGCGGCGTCAACGCCCGCCGCTATCGATGGGCGCTCTCACGGTGGGCCCTGAAAAAACGTATATATTGATAATGATCTAGTAAAATACAGTTGTATCTTTTCTCGCCATGCATATATAAAATGAATTACGAATTTTATTTTCGTTGAATGAATCTAACTGCGTCTCGCTTTAATTTAAAAATGCTTTTTTTCTTTCCCAGTGTTTATTCCCTCCAAACATAGCCGCGCTTCAATCGCTGCTCCCATAACCACCCTTGCTGATGTCGTTGACAATTGGTTCTGAACCGCTTTTCGCCCGAAGCTTCGCGACCTATGTGGATCGACCTTGCTATATATCCCCGTAAAACAACACCCTGAGCGTGGTGGCGCGGTGGTGTAATCATTAGTAGGTGATGATGATGATGATGATGATTTATTGGCATCCCCTTTGAAACGCGGTGGCGACAAATAGTCACCTAGCCTGCTTGATTTAATCAGGTATACTACACATGTTCTTTATCCAGCATTTTTGTATACCCTCTCATTATCTTTCTTTTTCAAAAACTTAGCTTGTACCGCTGCCTATGATTTTAAGAGATCAGGTCGTATCCATCTTTTCCCTGCTTTTTTTCCACCAGTACTCTAATCGTCTCTTGCTGATCTCTACGGCTGATCTGTTTATGTTTCCTTCCACTTTAAACCCAAGCGCTTCTGGGAGTTGCACGTTACCTACGGTTCTCGCTGGGTGGATCCCGTCGCATTACATTAGGATGTGCTGAGTGGTCTCTGGATCTTTACTGCAGCACACACATGTGTCATCTAGTTCCGAATATTTGTTCCGATATGTTTTCGTCCTTAGGCAACCGGCTCGAGCCTCAAATAGCAAGGCACTGCCCTTTGTGTTATCGTACAGATTTTCCCTTCTAATTTCTTTCTTCTCATTCTTGTAAATGTCCATTGTCCTTTTCGTTTCCATTCTTTGCATGCGATTCACGGTCTCTATTTCTCTCACTTTCTTTCTGATGACCCCTGGTTTTCTATTTACAGTTTCGATTATCCTGTACTTGGTTGCCAACTTCCTTGACCTCTTCCTCCATTCTGTGTCCACGCTTTTCATGTAGAGATACTTGTGCACATTAGCCGCCCATTTATTTTCATCCATGTTCCTGAGCCTTTCTTCAAAACTAATTTTGCTTTGTGCTTCTCTGACTTCAAAAGAGGCCCAACCCATGTCTCCATGCACTGCCTCATTTGTCGTATTACCGTGTGCTCCCAAAGCCAACCGGCCTACTGATCTTTGGTTAACTTCCAAACCCGCCAATATATCCGATTTTAAGCATATAATGGCATTTGCGAATGTTATCGCTGGCACCATTACTCCTTTCCAGATTCCACGCACCACCTCATACTTATTGTGGCCCCACATTGCTCTGTGTTTCATTAATGCTGCATTCCGCTTCCCCTTTATTTTCAGATTATCTTGGTGGTTGCTTGAGTAATTCTTTCCTTCGTTTATGTGTACGCCGAGGTACTTATATTGCTTCACTATGGGTATTACTTGCTGTTGAATTGACACCACGAAGTTACTCGATGCGTGCACCCCCCTCCGCCGCCGTGGAGGGTGGAGACAACCGCGTCGTCTGCTACGGCGTCCGCCATTATGATGCCCTCTCCGCAGGCAGCCTATAGCCAGGATAGGCAGCAAGCGGTACTTTGCGCAGCTGCACGTAGACTTCGTTATGTAAAACGTGTGGTACTTTAACGATATGACGAGAACACAAAGTTTTCGCATCGGCAGCGTGAAGGTCTCCGATTTACGTTCTGTAATCTTTATTTTTAGAGCGGAATTTGCAGCCGGTCTCGCTGGCAGCGGAAGGCTACCATACACGCCAGCTGCGTAAACACCTTAAGATAGCGTCTTGTTGGGCTATATATTGGGTAAACGTGCGAAACACACACACACACACACACACACACACGCGCGCGCCGCCGCGCGCGATTCCCATCGCATTTAGTTGTGTGTGTTTTGTGCCTTCAACAAAATTATAAAAAACATTCATGTTTTCGAATCAGTCATCAGCTACCCCATTTATGGACTGCATGCTGCAACGCAGGGTATTCTGAATTTTTTTATTTCGTTTACCGTCCTGTAAATGTGCAGATGGGTAAAAATTGTTGGAATACATGTTAGATGATTTGGTGCTCTACATATGGCTTTGTGGCATTAAATCATGGCTCTCATGCAGGCATTGACTATGAAACCTTGTTGAGCATGTTTTCCGCAGCAATATAGCTTAAACCGGTAACTGTTATAAAGCGGCCGGTCATCGATATCTTTAAAATAAAGCGGCCACATGGCTTCTCAACGTAGAGGAAACAAAATGCATTCAATACATAGCGATTTCTCATGTCGTAGATTGTTTATTTGGTTGAGAATTTTTTTCAAGAACAAGCGCTACAACTCACTGCAAATTAACTGCAGCGCATGTCTTGCTTCCACTCCCACTGATTCTCGTGGCTTCGAGCTGGCGCGACATGCATGTCACGATTTTCATGTTATTAGAACGTGTCACCCATGGTCGTCAGACATTGTTGTCTCGTCATACCAATTTTGGTATATATCAAGTTAGCGAAACGTCCGCAAGAGTACCAAGACCGTGGCACGCAAATCATGCCGCTCATGACATTCATGCTTTGATTTTCATGTTATAATCTGTCATTTATGTTCGTCATGCAGTCATCTTGTGGCATACCAATTATCGTATTCATCCCATTAACGAAACGGCCAGAGAAGCACCAAGACCGTGACACGTAAATCATGCCGCTCATGACATGCATGTCATGATTTTCATGTTATGACCTGTCATTTATGTTCGTCATGCAGTCATGTTGTGCCATACCAGTTTTAGCATACATTCCATTAACGAAAGGGCTAGGAGAGCACCAAGACCGTCGCACGTAAATCATGCCGCTCATGACATTCATGCTTTGATTTTCATGTTATGACCTGTCATTTATGTTCGTCATGCAGTCATGTTGTGGCATACCAATTTTTGTATACATCCAGTTAACGAAACGGCCAGGAGAGCCCAAAATGGTAGGCGGCTAGATAGATACATAGATAGATAGATAGATAGATAGATAGATAGATAGATAGATAGATAGATAGATAGATAGATAGATAGAGATAGATGGATAAATAGATATGCTCAATGTCGCCGAAGTGCGCTAAGAAATGCTTCGCATTTAAAAGCGCACAACGTAGGCGCAGGTCTATACGCACTTGCAGCTCATGCACAACAAGCGTTTAAGAACAGCGCATTTTGTGCTATCCAGAAACGAACGAGTTAAACAGGCACGTTTACATGCCTGATATCAAGACTACAAGACGGACAAACGCTACGGGAAATAGCGTGCAAATGAACTATTACACACGGTGCACTGGTGATTACGATTAAGCCCGATCGGGATCTGATTTCTCAACAATGATCGGGTTCCTTCTGCAGCTTGGGCAAGGGAGCTGATGACGATCGAGAAATTCGATCCGGATAAGGCTCGATCGCGATCAAAAGTGCCAGTGTCACACAGCTTCAACTCCCCAAACACAGAAAGGCAATAACGTATACGCTGCACAAACAGGAACGGTCCGTGGGTTGCCACTTGTCGCGCCTGATCTTTACCAGCCACAGGAGTCGCCTCTTCGGATCTTTTGGAACATCTTCCAGCCATTTCGCGAATGGTTTGTGCACTGTGGTACGCAACACCTGGGCATTTTTCCCTAGAAGACGCCGCACACGTGTCTCACTCAACCAGCCGCGACGATGCGTGGGGAGCGCAATGGCGGCCGCCGGTCGAAAGGCGGCATTCACCCCTTCACAGAATGACTCCACCCTCCACGGCGGCGGAGGGGGGCGCACGCATCGAGGAACCCTAATCATTAGGATGTGTGCTTTCGGATTGTACAAATGCGAGTGCACGCGGGTTCGATTCCACGTGATGTGCAATACGGTGTTGTTAAATCTTGATGAGTGTGTAATTTGACCTCATGAATGTGTTTCTAATTAGGCTATGTGACTCCTGATTGCGAAACTTGCAGCAATAATTGCGGATAAAGTGTAAATTCGCTTTTTTTCCCCGCAAGTGGCGTTCGGGCCGCATACGCATAAGGCCGCCTTCAGAGCAGTCACGCCTATGGTAGGCCGCAAATAGCCAGGAAAAATATGACTTAAAATCCTGCATAGCTTTTTGCTCACGCATATTCTGAAGGCCGCTTGGAATTGGGCCGCCTAAACTTGAGCCGCTTGAAAATGGGCCGCTGTCTCTGGGGGGCCGCCTATGGAGCTGCTTAGCGAACCGTATATCAGCGGCCGTAATTTGATCTGATTGCCTGCCTGCGCGCGTGGATTCTAGCCAGGACTTGGCTAAGAGTGTACACACGAGAGATACATGCTGCTTGAAGAACGAGAAAAATATTTTTTTTTCTCCAATACAATAATATTGTAGAATGAAAGCCGACACTGCGGCCGCAATGCACGCGCAATCACCGAGCGGCATTAGAAAATAATAAAAAATAAATAAATAAAGAGAAATGAAAGGAATTTATTCTTAGGGCATAAATACATGTCATATGCATTTATGAACCCCATTTGATCGGTCTGAACGCAAATACCAGCACGCGTAGTACGAATGACCCTGCCGAGCAGTATCGCCAGCAGTTTCCAACGGCGCGACCTTGATGCGGCCCAATCCACTTCGACCGCAGCGCCGCCCCAATATTTTTCCACGTCGGGCGCCTCACTGCAAAGCATGCGCCGCCCCAGCCGCTCGTCCCACTCGACCATATTCTAGTACACTCTAGTCTGAACCCATTCTCATCAGCCCATTTGGAGACCTTGTTGAGACCAAGCTGGACCTGTCGCTCACAGATTGCGAGAGCACTTGATTGAAATCCGATCTGCACGTCGTCCACATATGTTGAATAGAAGATGTTACGTGGTATGTATAGACTGAGAGAATTTATTTTTACTATAAAGAGCGTGCAGCTGAGCACCCCACCCTGCGGCACTCCAGTTTCCTGTACAAATTTCCGTGACAACACATTGCCCACTCGAACACGGAATGCGTGATTAGACAGATAACTTTCGATAACATTGAACATATTGCCTCGTATACCTAAGTGTGAGAGGTCTCTCAATATCCCAAACAGCCACGCAGTATCATAGGCTTTGTCCATATCAAGGAATACAGATAAGAAAAACTGCTTATGAACAACTGCTACACGGATACGTGCCTCGATACGTATGAGGTGGTCACTGGTGGATCCACCCTCCCGAAACCCGCACTGGTATGGGTCGAGCAATTTGTTTGATTTCAAGGAAGTGTAGTAAGCGACAGTTAATAATTTTTTCAAATGCATTGCAGAGGCAGCTTGTTAACGCTATAGGTCTGTAACTTGATACCGAGGAAGGATCTTTTCCGTGCTTCCGAATTGGAATTATAATAACCTCCTTCCAAACAGAGGGGATCTCACCGCAAAACGATATAACGTTGTAAAGGGAAATGAGGTTTTTTTGTGTTTCGGAGGGTAGTTGTTTCAACATATCATATATTATGCGGTCTGAACCCGGGGCGCATGTATTACAACAGTTCAGTGCTGCCTGCAGTTCTGCTATGCAGAATGGTTCGTTGTACGCCTCACTTCTTGCACATTTTCTTTCTAACTTTTGTTGCTCTATTCGCGTCTTGTACTTTCGGAAGGTTTCGGAGTAGTGTAAGGAGCTCGATATCTGTTCAAAATGTGCACCAAGAAAGTTTGCGTGATCTTCTAGGCTTTCTCCGTCGCTGTTTACTAAAGGCAGTAAATTCGTTTGATGCCCGTTAACTTTCTTCACTCTATTCCAGACTTGTCTCTCATCTGTGTAAGAACTAATGCTTGATATAAAATTTGCCAAACTCTCTCGTCTTGCTCGTCGACGCGTTCTCCTTGCCTGGGATTTGATATGCTTAAAGTTTTCCAGGTTTTCTGCTGTTGGAGAATCGCGAAGCAGCGCCCATGCTTTGTTCTGGTTCCTCCGTGCTTGCCTACATGCATCGTTCCACCAGGGAACACGCCGCTTTGAGCCCATGCTGCTCGCTTGAGTAATACATTTACAGGCAGCATCAAGTATAAAAACTGTAAAATATTTAACAGCATCATCTATGGTTAGACCGGACATCTCAGTCCACGTCATGTGAGTAAGAGTTCGGTACCGTTCCCAATCCGCTGAGTCAACCTTCCACCGAGGGACCTGCGGGGGAAGTTGATCTTGTTTCGACGTACTCAGGATTATTGGGAAGTGGTCCCTCCCATGCGGGTTATTAAGCACATTCCATTTAAAACACGGTAAAAGCGTCGGCGATAAAATGCTAAGATCTATGGCAGAGTATGATTTGTTAGCCAGGTTGAAATACGTGGGCTCCTTCGTATTTAAGAGACATGCTCCAGAGGTAAAAAGCAGCTGTTCAATAACGCGACCTCGCACATCACAGCGTGAATCGCCCCACAAACTACTGTGTGCATTAAAATCACCAAGAATCAGATAGGGCTCTGGGAGCTCATCTATTAATGATTCTAAGTCGCGTCTGTGAAGCTGATAATGTGGTGGTATATACAACGAGCAGATGGTAATGAGTTTGTTTAAAAGTACGGCTCGAACGGCCACTGCCTCAAGGACTGTTTGGAGTTTCAAATGCTGACACGCTACACTTCTATAAGCAATGATGGCTACACCACACATGATGCGACAGCGTCCTCGCGGTCTTTTCGGAAAGTCATGTATTGTCTGGGGAAGTTGGTGTGTTTGGAAGTTAGATGTGTTTCTTGCACACACAGCAATTTAGGATTAAACTTAGAGAGAATTCCTTGGACGTCATCTAGGTTTCTTAATAGTCCTCTAATATTCCACTGTATGATGTTGTCCATGTTAAAAAGAAAAAAAAATGTGCTGTGTGTCTCAAAAGGGAGAAGAGTGACTTACTTTACAGAGCCTTTGTTAGGCCCTGTAATTGGTGTTTTGTCTTTTTTGGAGCGGTCAAGAGAACCTCGCCGCTCCTTCGACGCTACTAGCGCCGTTTGGCTTGGACTAGTGTCCATGGTCTCTTGTGAGGCACTGGACACCCGCTCCAGAGAGCGATGTGTGCGTCGCGTAGACTTCATCTCGAGCGACGAAGCCTTCGCCCCCACCGGGCCGGAGGTCGACAGGACCCCTGTGGCCTCTGCGGCCTTTGAAGCAACGTCGTGGGTTCGGAATATAAGGTCGAACATGAAGTTTTACATAGCCGGTTGCAAGAGTCTCGGGTAATGTAGTTGAATACAAAGTGAGTATTAAATGCTTTGTTGGGATTTCGTTTTCATTCCTTCTGATTGTGATGCGCTGCACATGGATTACGCCTTGGTCCTTCCATCCATCCAGGAGTTCTTCATTCAATGTCATTAAGTCTTCATCTGATACTACGCCTTTGACTATGTTCATAATTCGATGCGCGCTCACAGAAACAGGGATATTACCAAAGGCTACGAGGTGTGCTAGTCTGTTGTATTGTTCCTTGTCTTTTAGTCCGAGGAGCAAATGTCCACTTGCCATCTTTGTTACCTTATAACCAGTTCCAATGGTCTCTTTTAGGCACATGGCCACAAGAAATGGTGAAATTGTTCTAGCTTTTGTAGATGATTGTTCACAGTAGAGGACGTGGAATTTCGGGAAACGTTCGTTGTTTTTGGGCAAGAATAGCGATGCTGCATCGGTGCGTACCCTTTTCGAGGCACGATCGGTTGAGAAAGGGTTCGGGGATCCCAGGGAAAGAAATTAATTATTCGGCAACGGCGTCTGCCACCCAGCACGGAGCCCAACAAGGGGACGTGGCAGAACATGTAAACAAGTCTGCACAGCACCAGCAGTATGCCGTTACTATAACCTAATATGGTATACCCAAGGTAGGACAGCCACACCAGGTTAACCCTTGCCGCCAGAAAAATTCGAAGTGAATGGAAAGATGAGAGGGCAGGAAAGATTAAAAGTAGAAGAGAAAGACGAAAATGAGGGTATAGAGAGATAGGAAAAGGCGACCACCGATTTCCCCCGGGTGGGTCAGTCCTGGGGTGCCGTCTACGTGAAGCAGAGGCCAAAGAGATGTGTTGCTTCCGCCGAGGGGCCATGAAGGTCCAAGCACCCGGCTTCGGCTCAACCTGCAGGATCCTCTTTTCCCCGAACACGGCTAAGCCGCGTACGGTTATACGTGGGGTGGTCCAACCCTCGTGTGCTTGGGTACGTGGTGACGCAACTCACCAAACGCCTGCTTGCGCAGACGGCCCTGCGGGGGTCGATTGGTCTCCTTTGACATTTTGTGTATATATACGCTACCTGTAGCCTTTGTGTCGTTTGAAGTTACGGTTCCCTAAAGAGGTATTTCGAGCGTTGAGGACTTATTGAAATGTCATCGTACAATACTCCTCTCTAGCTTTTGTGAAGTTATATGACTTGTGATACGTTTCTATGGCCCTCATGGAAAAGGGAGTAGCAGGCGGGATTTGAAGGTACCATCGTCTTTGTTAAGATATGTGTACCAACCTCTGTGTTAGACATTTGTACTCACTGGTGTTACATTGTTTTATTTTCTATGTGAAGTATCTTGCAGGCAGCTAGCTCTTCAGCAAGGTTAGGGATTCGACAAAGGTTACCAGATGAACCGGCGTTTTATGTACCTCAAGCAGTTGTGTGTGTCCATGAAGTGGGTGCAATGGCGCAACATGTTGTTTTGGCACAAGAACGGAACGGCGCTTCCACCACAGACGGCATCCCCAAAACATTCTTCAAATTTATGACGTTTGGTTTGACTTGCCATGAGACGAGTGGCGGGGGAAGCTGGGATAGCTGACGGAGGCAGAATAGATCAAAGGAGCTGGTGTGTAAGCATCTTATAACGACCGCTCTGACACCCTCTTAACATGTCAAACGAAGTAATCTCATTTGTATAACGGTAATTGGAAGAAAGAAATTACTCAATCTCCCGCTAAAGGGAACCATGTGTGGATGCGAAGCAGCGGGGAGATAGTTAGCTTGAGCGGGAGACGGTTTCGCGGCAGCGGCCCGAGCGCTCATCGCGGCGCTGCACTAGAGTGACCTAGAATATTGGAGAATGTCCAAGCGCCGCGCGAATGCATGGGAGGAGCGAGGACCTTTTTGTGTGAACTCCCGCGCTGTGCCTGCACCGGACGCGTGGGCTTTCTCCGCTACGGAAGCCGCGCCAAGGCGGCGGCGTCTGCTACGAGCCTGATATTTTGGTTGTTATTAGCCAAGATCGCGATAATTTGGGATATATTAAGTACCACGTCACCGCAAGGTAATACCGCAGGGCCTCACCGCACAGAGAATTGCGTTTGCCGGCTGTGAATACGGGTATTTTGTCTATTTCCTTCTAGCTCGCTTGGTCCGCGTTTACGCGGCTGTTTGAGTAACGCATTCCGCGCGCTTACTTCATTTAGTTATGCGTGGAATGAGCAACATGAACATGCTGCAGAAGAAAATAAGCTGGAGACCACGATAATAACCAAGAGAATGTAGCAGATATGGCTAGCTCATGCTAACGCTTTTACACCCTATCGTTTCCTTTTATTTCATGCATTCGATTGCTTTACAAGACCTGTTGTTTCTTTATTAAGGTAAAATCCTTAACTGGGCTCTTGGGAAGCGGAATGTGTCTGTTGGCAGTTGCAGCGTGGTACCAAAAATAAATACAAACCGCGTAACTCTCGCGGCTCGTTCACTTGGTATATATACCAAAGTATAGTGTGGAAAGGCACAAATGTGTGACTAAGATGACGAATGGGTCATGACATTAGTAACTTGACATAATTGCACACACGTCACGATTAACGATAACAATGTAACGTGTGGTCATATGACGACAGCCAGAAATCCCTCTGATGCTGTGGGTGTGACGATAAAAACGTGTTGAACGACAATCTCGATCTCAACGTGTCGAACTTACCCATATATCATGAAGAACTGAGAGCACAGGTAAAGGGTAATAATAGTAATGATAATTTCTGGGGTTTTACACCCAAAAATCACAATATGGCTATGAGAGACGCCGCAGTGGAGCGCTCCGTTAATTTCGACCACTTGATGTTCTTTAACGTGCGCCTAAATCTATGTACACGGGTGTTTTATGGATTTCGCCTCCATTGAAATGTAAGCTGCAGTGACCGGGAATCGAACCCGCGTTCTCGAGCGTAGCAGTACAACCTACCAAAGCCACTAAGCTATATAGCACGGCGTGTATAGGTAAAGGGTACGCGAGAAATATACGCGGCAAAAAACAAGACAAACCAAAATAAATGAAACGCTAACAATTCAACATTGTATACGTATGCCTCATTTCATAATTACGAGGAAGCGTCAGAAAACGAACATGATGGATTACGTATGTGCAACTCGTCTTTCGCCTTCTTGTGTTGCAAGAGCGCGAACATTAAGCGAATTTTAACATAAAAGTATCTTTAGGAATATTTATTGCGTATGCTCGCTGTTTCGTAGACAGCAAATATACTTACTGATCAATAACTACGTACATGTAGTTGCGTAATGAATGAGGCAACAAATCACCAGAACATAAACTTTTCATTTTTGCTGTTATTGAAGGTATCTTTTTAGGGATATGTAAAATAAATAGCGATATTTGTAGTGCATCAAAGACAGTAATTTTTAAGACGATTTTCCACTCAATAAAATGCAAGCACAAACATCGTCACGGGCCATGATTGTTTGTTAGATTACGTAAAAAATCACATGTTACGCAATAACTATGATATAATGACACGTTACATGTTGGTAATTTCAGAGAGGATTCACGGATTATTAAAACTAGGCTATGGCAGTAATAACTTTTACATAAAAAATTAGTAAATCGCTAGGCCAGTAGTAGCTATCTATTCATTTCAATGTAGAAAAAAAATATTTCTTTAGCTATATTGGCTATATCGAATGGCTTTTCTTTCGAATGTCTGAATTTGAAAACAAGCTTCGCTCACAGTGAACCTTAAGGTACATAATGCCTTCCTGAACGACCATTGACTATAAAAATGAACACTGGAAGGACCGGCCGGACGGCACCAACGGTAAGCCACCTCCCAAATACAACACAAAGACGCCACGAAAAGGAAATGCCCGCACCGCGTCTACAAGTAGCATTGCATGACATCACATCGGGTATGGAGCGCAAACTCGGTGATTCTAAGGCCCACAAAATGCAACTGTGCGACGCCAAGTTAGATTTAAAGGAGAAGAAAGCCATGCTTACGTCAAAAGTAAGCTCTTTTTGCTATGCGAAGCAAGCGCACATTTCAAAGACTTGCACAGTCAAGGTTATTTGAAAGAAATGTTGACGGAGACATTCAGTTAGGATGTATAATCCTGCT
Source organism: Dermacentor silvarum (assembly GCF_013339745.2). Lineage (NCBI taxonomy): Eukaryota > Metazoa > Arthropoda > Arachnida > Ixodida > Ixodidae > Dermacentor > Dermacentor silvarum. Next base: position 10,258,264 of record NC_051159.1, read on the forward strand.
TTCAGCACTACCGCGCAGGCACGTGTAACTATCGAAAAGAACGCATAAAACTTCACTTTGCATACCTAGGAAATGGGAGAAAATCCCCCCACTCGAAGAGTAGTGATGGCAACCATCACGGCCGTGACCAAGAAACCGTATAGATAAAGGTTTTAAAGATGCATTTTGACAGCGGTAGCCAACGGATATTCATAGGCGAAGCGTACTCCAGAATGCTCGGATCAAATTACTTCGCACGGAAGCACCGAGTCTGAGCTCTTGGCGGAATGTACAGCCAACACACGTTCTGCAGGGTTGAAGTGTGCCTTGTTAGTGAGTACGGCAACAAAGTACACAAGACTGTGGCTTAAGAAAAATCTTCGATATGCGGACAAGAGTTTGGTTGTCCTAGTGAAAGAAATGAAAGCCACCCTTCTTGATCCTTCGCTGCCTCTAGGCAACAATTCCCACAGCGTGAGAGTCCTAGTATCGATGTGTTATTTGGATCAGATCATTTTCACGATTTGAAATCATGGGGTTTTTCGTGCCAAAACCACGATCTGATTAGGAGGCACGCCGCAGTGGGGGACTCCAGAATAATTTGGGCCACCTGAGGTTCTTTAACGCGCACGTAAATCTAAGTACATGGGTGTTTTCGCATTTCGCCCCCATCGAAATGTGGCCGCCGTGACCGTTATTCGATCGCGCGAATTCGTGCTCAGCAACATTTTTACGATTTTCTCACGGGGAAAGTAAAGAGGCTAGCCAGTACTGTGACAGCATTAGAGAAAGGGTTTGGGTGGGCAATTCAGGGAAACGCCTTCAGTAAATGTTTGAGAATTAACTGCACCAATGCCATAGTATTGAGAGCCATTGTTTCAGGTCTAGAAACGGCACCAATATTGAAGTCGTTCTATGAGCTTGAAAGCATGGGACAGCCCCACTCGTTGGAAACACTCAGATTAGCACTCAGTCAATAAATGTTCCATCAGCATGAAAAGTGTAAACGGGTATGTGGTCAGACTACCACAGAGAAAAGAAGTCAAACTTGCAGACAACCCTGTCATTGCGGCGAAATGGCTCCGTCAGTTGGGCAGACGGTTATCAAGAGCGTTCAACCTGCAGCATGAGTGCGAAAATAGAATGAGGCGAGTCTAGGCTGAATGCTTAGCCGAAAGTACACTTGACAGTCCCCATATTGAGTGTACTTGACAGTCCCCATAATGATTGCGCTTGACAGTCCCCATAACAACTGCAGTTGACAGTCCCCAAAATGACTGCCGAAAGGAACGGACGACCTACTGAGCGCCAATTCTGCTCTCAGCCTGCAAGAAGTAGGTGATCTTGTAAAACGTCTGTAGCTTGTCGAGCGGCAACTAAAGGATGTTGACGCAGCCATACAGTCTTATCTCAGAGAGGAGGATGCAGAAAGTGAATTAGAAACTATTTTAGAATACGCTGACAAGAGCGGAACTAGCGTGGGCAGACTACAATATAGAATTAGGCTGTAATCCAAACAGAAGGAAACGAAAATCACCAGCCAAAACAAACCAAACACCCAAGAGGCTTCAGGCGTGGGAATTCTAATAATAAAATTCCTTAAGGTCGAAGTTTGACCGATGTTGAAAAAACTGGCAACCTCTGTAGGATGTGTTTACGGTTGCTGTTCATAATAATTCGGAGCTGAGTAACATCCACCGTTCAACTACTTAAAATCACTGCTCACTAGAGTAACTGCCGCAGTGATTGCCGCACTCCAGGCGACATCAGAGTACTACGCTGATGCCATGCAGATCCCACAGAAGCGCTTCGAGGAGACTTCTGCTTTGATCCTATAGGCCACATGCAACATCTTTTCGACACAAAACTAGTCACTTCTCAAATAAATGTGTGCAATCTGCAGCGTATCTTCCATTCCATACAAGTGCACATGATAGGTTTACGAGCTCTGGGCGTCGGGGAGAAATTCTACGAGGTGATGCTCTACCCTGTGCTACTTCCCCGCACTCGCAAAAGAGTTGGGGTTGAACTACCATCGATCACGGGCAGTCAAAGAGCAGAACAGCGCGAGACCTCACCTGACAATGACGACGCTTCGTTAACCACTTCAGTATCATCAGAATCGCCACAGCTGGTACAACTTCGTTATCTACTCTAGTTCTTCGAGTTGGAATTAAAGAGCTCAAAATACCTCGGAGGAGCTGGTACACAATCATCTATTAACGGCCTCTCTGACGAGATGTTAACATGTTAAAGGAAGTGCTCTAACTTGTGTAACTCTAGTCTGAAAGAAAAAACGGCAGTATATATATATATCAAACAGCAGTGCCTTCCTACACGACCATTTAGTAGAACGACTAAGTATTACAACAAACTTGTGTTGGCAAAAAAAAGCAGGTAAGAATAGTGAGGAGAGAATTCCAGAAATTATGTAAGTACATTAGGCGAGAAACCAATGTTGGATAAGCTGCTGCTCTCAGTAATTAGTTTGAGCGGTACGTAGCCTTGAAGAAAATAAAAAAGTGCTTCGAAAGCAGGCTGAGCCGCCATCCAAGTAGCGAATACCAACAAGACGACAAAAAATAATTTCATCTAACAGCTGCAATTATACTACGGCAAACTCACTAGTTTATTTCTGAACGAGGCGGAAGATAATCTCTTCCCGAACAACTCGGACACTTAAGCGAATGCTTTGGATCCATTTCCTTCTAATTATCACTCCCTGATTTTTTGATCTTCTATGCATAAAACGGGTCCCATTCTTGTTGGGTTGCAGCCAGTTACGGGTAAGAACACCCCAAAACAAATAACAAAGGCAATACGGATGCATGAAATTTGCAGTTGCTATTGTGGGCGGCAACAATAATTAGCGGATTGGTCCAGGGGCAGACAAAATAGGAAACAGCATACACGCCTGCACTATGCTATCGTAATGAGTTCCACGTGCAGACCTTCCTTCCCAAGAGCAATTGCTGCTCCCCCCGTCATCATCAAGGCAAGCCGGTCTTGCAATTCAGTTGTGCGAAACACGCAGTTAACTGTTTGTAGCGTTCGTTTTGTAATGCTCGGGCGAAGTTTTGTTTATCTTTGCTTCGCAAGCAGCTAATCGGCACAAGTCCAGGACGCGTTCCAGGAACGATGCGCAGCGATGATTATGGCGGGGCTTCACTGGGCCCGTTTTCTTTTTAACAATGTCCTGCGTGCGTGAACAGCATACTCAGCACCACAGACAATGTAATTTAGAAGCTGCCTGTCAGCAGCAGCTGCTTTTCATCGGCCTTAGAGCACAGATAACAGCTTATTCCGCAGAAGCTGGCAGTTGTTTCCCGACAGGGAAAAAATTAAACTGCTTCTACTTGAACAAAACACGTCATGAAAGGATCACTGTGATTACTGCACCGACACAGAAACGGTAATGGCCCTAATCATGCTTCTAAGCTAAGGTCGAAGAGTTTGAGAGGGGGTTATTGCCGGCAAACTGCACGATCGTTGAATTTGCGACACTTGATGCATCATCACTATCTGCTGGGTCCACCTAGAAGCAAAACTGCATATGTTCGCTGTCCCCAGTCCTGTCTTCTGATGGGTAACACATTGTTAGTGCTTGTGAATAACAAACACAATATAATAAATACAAGAGTAAACACTGACGATTGGCAACAGACCTCCACGAAGAAATAAATCCCATGAATAGGGGCAAAGTTTCGTATATATTGCCACGGGGATGAGAGTAGCAAAAGGAATAGGAAAATTATATTTACACGATATATACAGAGAAAGACGGCTGCAGGCAAGATGGCAGAACAACACGAGCGCTGGCCAGATCGTCGTTTTCACCGTCTTTTTGACGCATTCTTCCATGCTCGGCATAGCGCGTAACATAGAACCCCCGCCGTCGAGAGCGCCGTCTCGGCGCTTAAGGAGCAGTAGGATGTTGTCCGGCAACATAAGGTAAGGCGGGAGACGTGCACGATATCAGTGGCGGACACGGCAGATGAGCGACTGACCAATGGAGTGGTCTCGTACGTGACGTCGGTGACCTGGCGTAGGACCTTGTAAGGCCCGGAGTACCGGGAAAGAAGCTTTGACGACAAGCCAACGTGGCGGCAAGGCGTCCAGAGGAGGACCAAAGAGCCCGGAGAGTAATTAACGACTCTGTGATGGCTATCGTAGCGGGCCTTCTGGGACAGCTGGGAGGCATAAAGACGATCCCTGGCAATCTGGCGAGTCGTTGCAGACCGAGAAGCTGCATCACGGGCGTAGCCGCTAACAGGATGCACAGGTGATGTTAAAAGAGTCTCGAAGGGCAATGTGGGATGGCGGCCAAACAAGAGATAAAAAGAGGGAAAGCCAGCGGTGTCATGGCGTGACGAGTTGATAGGCGAATGTCACATAAGGCAAGGTGCTGTCCCAATCACGGTGGTCTGAGGAAACGTACATGCCGAGCATTGTGGTCAGCGTGCTGTTGAGGTGCTCGGTAAGCCCATTGGTTTGCGGATGGTAGGCAGTGGTTAGCTTGTGACGGATGGAACACGAACGAAGAATGTCGTCGACGACTTTGGACAGAAAGGAGCGACCACGGTCGGTCAGCAGCTGTCGAGGAGCGCCGTGGTGAAGAATAACGTCGTAAAGTAGGAATTCCGCAACGTCAGTGGCACAGCTTATCGGTAGTGTCCGCGTGATAGCGTATCATGGCGCGTAGTCCCTAGCGACGGCAATCCACTTGTTCCCAGTCAGAGATATTGGGAACGGCCCGATGAGATCAAGGCCGACGCTGTAGAACGGGACACCGGGAATGTCGATGGGCTGAAGAGGACCGGCTGGCGACAAGGATGGATGCTTGTGGCGCTGGCAAGACTCGCAAGAAGCAACGTATCGGCGCACAGAGCGGTGGAGGCCTGGCCAGAAGAACCGACGCCGAACGCGATCGTACATGCGAGTTGCTCCGAGATGTCCAGCTGTTGGGGCATCATGAAGCTGTTCGAGGAAAGTGGAACGGAGTGTTTCGGAAACAACCAGTAGAAGCTCTGGGCCATCGGAGCTATTGTTCCGTCTGTATAAAATGCCGTCACGAAGCACGAATAATTGTAGGGACGGGGCACAGTCATGAGAGTGTAGACGGCGGATAATTGACCGCAAATTGGCATCGCTGAGCTGTTCGCTGCGTATGTCGGATAAAGCGGATATCGCGAAGCGGATAACCCGAATCGTGCGCTGACAAGTCGGGAGGGTCCACTGGATGACGGGATAGGCAGTCCGCATCCTGGGGCAGTCTGCCAGACTTGTAAGTGACGTCAAAGCTGTATTCTTGCAGTTTCAGTGCCCAGCGACCAAGTCGTCCAGTCGGATCTTTGAGGGAAGACAACCAGCAAAGCGCATGGTGGTCTGTGATGACCGAAAATGTTAAGAGGATTATCGGCCCGGCTATTCACACGAAGATACAAATAATGCCTCAACGTATTCTAAATCGTGGTCGTGCAATCCGACTGGTCGGGCCACGTTCTGACGATTATTTGCATTCTACACAGCCCCGTAAATGAACTGTTTCGCCTTCTTTAAACCAATGAACTAGAAAAGTTAGGTTTTTAAAAGGTTCGCATCAGTGCTCGACTTCAAACGCGTATTTTGTTTTATAATCTCGTCGTGTGTTTTTTTTTTTTTACCTTTCCGCAGAAGATATTTAATTCACGCGTTAACATGTCAGTTTCTAAGGCATATCTCGAACGCTCCAGTTTCACATCCAGCGCATAACTTTCAAGCGCCTTGCGCATATCTGGAAGCCCAACAAAAAGAGTCAAGTAGTTTTGCTTTGTAGAATGGCGGAGCACAGCACTCGTGTCAATGCCACACGTGCAGTAATGCACTACGAAACAAAAATGGACCGGGGTGATTATGCAGACATGCCTCCTAGTAAGTGATGGCGCTTGAATTCTGCAATAACGCCCTCAACGTACACACTTGTAAAAATGGTGCGCGTAAACCGTAGCTGCTATAGTGATTACGTGGTCTTGTCTGAACTGACAAAATCGGTATAGTGTTTTTATTTGCATTTGAACCATTGTGAATACTTGCGTATGTATTGTACCGAAAGCAATTTTTCTTCTCTGTGTGAATGCAAACAGTGTTAGCTATCTCCTGAGACTGCACAGTCGGCGAAACAAGCTCATTGCTCTTTGACAGATCAGTATATATATACTGATATGTCATATCTGTATATGTACTGATCTGATATATATATATATATATATATATATATATATATATTGTAAGCATTTATGCGGACTTCATCTTCATCTGTACAAAGCCACCATCAATCATCGAGCCGTCTTCGTTTTTGCGTCGGCGCACTTTTCCTCCGTGGAATACAGCGTCGTCTCGACTGTGGTATTTCAAGTGGTGGAGGCACTTTAAGCTTCCTTCGACCTCAATCCTCTTCAAGATATCTCCTGGAGCTACGTTTGGGACGCCGCTTACGCCAAGAGACCGCCATGTCGCAAGACCAGCCCCAGCGTCCACCAGCTCGGTTCAAGTGCCAGCCACCCCCACTCCCAGCTCTGCCAACGACCGCTATGGTGATCGTGAAATCTTCTCTGGCTTGCCTGGTGAGGACGTTGAAACTGGCTCGACAACTACGATCGTGTCAACTGGAATGAGACATCGAAGTTAACAAACGTGCCAATTTACCCCTCTCAAGTGGCCAAGACATGGTTCCTGAATCACGAGAGAGACTTCCGTGATTGGTCGTCTTTCAAGGAGCAGCTACGGTGGATTTTTTGGACACCCACCATTTGTTAGGAAGTCGCAAAAAAGAGGCTGTCTGAGCACGTCCAGCGTTATAGCGAGTCGTATACTCGTAGCTCGTACATTGAGGACATCCTCGCACTTTACCGCCGTGTCGACAGTGTCATGCGAGAAACTGACCGCGTGCGCCACCTTCTTAAGGGTCGCACGCACTGCTTTCAATGCACTCGCCGCTCAAAACCCTTCGACGGTGTCGGACGTCGTCTGCGTCTGTCAGCGCCTCGACGTTCTGCAATCAATCCGCTTGCAACCGTACTTTTCCGACAACCCCCTGGCAAACAGTATTGAGCTCCTGTCTATCATTCGAGCCATATTTCGTCAGGCATTGCAAGCGCATGGCTCACCACCTTGCAGCAGCGCTCACGTGCCACCTGCTTCTACTGACCTGCGCGGCATTATTAAAGAGCAATTGGCCTCCCTGCAGAACGCCCACCATGCCAACGCTTCTCCTTGCCCACAACCGGCTTCTTATGCCCAGGTTGCTGGAATGCCAGCCGCACCGTGTCCAATCACACCGCCTGCGTCTGTTCACGATCACCTGGCCCCTTTAGTCGCCCGTGCACCAAACCCGCCTTACTACTCTGCCGGGCGTTCATTGAGGCCTATCTGCTATTACTGCGGGCTTTCGAGTACATATCTCCCGGTTTTGTCGATGCCACCAGCAAGACGAACGTCGTGGTTACGCTGCCTTTGAACGCGATGAGCCACCTCCTCGCGTCTACCGCCCTTATGACGATAATACTCCCGCTCGCCGATCTCCATCACCAGCCGACTTCTCCAACACCACCCACAACACACGTGCTTCGAGGCGCCGCTCCCCATCGCCGCTCCAACGTTCTGTTTAACCACTTCGGGCCTGTCTTCCAACTCCATGTCCAGCGACCGGAAAACTAGCCAGTGCAGTTCTTCGAAGGAAAACTGCATCGCCGCCAAGTGCTACACGTCCTCCTGAACGTCCGTCGAAGATATGGTATTGGTGTCGGTGGAGGGTGTGCGTTTGTAACTCTGATTGACAAGAGAGCTACTATTTCTGTTATGCGTGCGGACTTGTGCTCTCGTCTGCGGAAAGTGAAGACGCCTTATGTTGTATCATCCTTGATTGGGGCTAATGGAGCAATCATTCGGCCATCAGTCCAATGTACAGCACGCGTCTTGATTGATGGTATCCATGATCACATAAAGTTCGCGATTTTATTCCCGTGAGCTCATGAACTAATTTTAGGTTGGGACTTGCTTTCGTCAGCATCCGCTTTAGTCTCTTGCCACCAACGTGTAGTCCGTATGACCGAGACCATTCATTGCAGCGGGAGTGCCGATGAGCCCTAACTGCGTTTTCTCACTGTTGCCGAATCTGAACTGCCTCCCGGGCACGAGCTAATCATAACGCTCTCTTCTACGGACATCACCAATGGCGACGTGTTCATCACTCCTTACGGCCGCTGTCTTGCCCATGGTATTGTCTTCGCTTCCTGCCTGGTGCTGTTCAAAGAAAGCTCTGCATTAATCATCGCCTTGAACTCGCGACCACTGAGACAATCCTCCTACCTCAAGGCTCTGCAGTGACCTGTTATGTGGACACCTAGCCGGCATCTGTGCTTGCTTTTGCCGCCTCGCAAGCTCTTCCTCAACAGGGCAAATCTGCTTCATCTGCTCTTGCTTCCGTGATAACTCCTGACGTTACTACTGCTCAGAGTGAAGCGTTGCTAAAATTGCTCACGAAGCATCAGACCTCCTTTGATATGAATACTTCGTTACTCGGACAGACCTCCACTACCTCCCATCGTATAGACACCGTACGCTGTCGTCGCTGCCGAGTCTGTTTGGCCGAACGCCATATCATCCAGGAGAACGTCACCCATATGCTGAAAAGAAACATCATACGTTCATCCGCCACTTCTTGGTCATCACCCGTCGTTTTAGTGCAGAAGAAGGATGGATCGGCACGATTTTGTGTTGACTACCGCGTGCTAAACAAGATCACCCGTAAGGATGTCTATCCGATGCCCCGGATGACACCCTTGATTCTTTGCAAGGTGCGCAATACTTTTCCAGCTTTGATCTTTGCTCCGGATATTGGCAAATTCCATTGCACGAAACGGACAAAGAAAAGACTACCTTTTCTACTCCGAACGGTCTTTACGAGTATAAGATAATGCCTTTTGGCCTATGCAATGCTGCCGCCACATTTGAAAAAATAATCGACAGTGTTCTTCGAGACCTCAAGTGGAAAACTTCTCTGTGTTACCTCGACGATATCGTCGTGTTTTCCTCGACGTTCACTGACCACCTGCAACGCTTAGATAAAGTGCTCACATGCCATTCTAATGCCGGACTTCATCTAAACACGAAGAAGTGCCGTTTCGCTAGCACAACGAATAAAGTCCTGAGTCATCTAATTAGCAAAGACGGCATCAAGCCCGATTCGGACAAAATTTACGCAGTGCTCAACTTTACACGCCCACTTCGTGCATAAGAACTGCGCAGCTTCTTCGGACTCGCCTCATATTTTCGACGTTTTATCCGGAACTTCGCCAGCATTGCCTTGCCCTTCCACGAGCTCCTTGCTAGTTCCTGTTCCTTCGATTGGAACGATCAGTGTGAAGCCGCATCCCAAGAACTCAAGCGCGCACTAACATACCCACCTGTTCTTTGTCATATTGATGACAAGGCACCCACATTACTGCATACTGACGCTAGTGGTCAAGGAATTGGTGCCGTGCTGCTGCAGCGCGACCACGAATTTTGCGAAAAGCTTCTTGCACATGCAAGCCACGTTCTGACTTCCGTGGAACAGAAGTGCGCGATAACCGAACAAGAGTGTTTGCCTGTGGTCTGGCTCATTCAAAAATTTCGTCCAGACCTCCACGGTAGACATTTCCCGGTTGTGACCGACCACCATGCCCTATGTTGATTGTCGACAATCAAAAACTTGTCTGGACGCCTTGGCCGCTGGATACTCCGATTACAAGCATAAAATTTAGATGTCATTTACAAGTCCGGAAGGCAGCACGAAGATGCCGATGGTCTTTCACGATGCCCATTACCTCCAATCATCGGGGCACATTAGATCACCTTCTCAAATTGCCTGCACGGATGACGCATCGTCTATTACACCGATTTCCTCCTTGACTCCATCAAACCGGCCTTCAGTGCTTTCCACTCACCAGCGCGCCGATGCTCATTGGCATGGTATCATCAATCGCCTTAGCGGTCTTTCATCTCCACCCAATGTAGGGCTACGGAAACAGCTCAAACTATTCAAGTTCGAAGACAACGTGCTCTACCATTACATTTTTCATCCGGAAGGCCATCGATGGGTTCCCGTTGTACCACGCTCTTCGCGCTGAAGTTCTGCAGGCCTCACGCGATGGTCCTACGTCAGGCCACTTGGGTTACCACAAAACCCACGAGCTCATACGCAGCCTATTCTTGTGGCCAGGTCGTTTACTCTCTGATCCACACCGCTGTCTTGGCGGTGTGGATCTGAGAGCAAATGGCGGCTTGGTTGGCGAGATAGGATACTGCGAGACTCGGCATTTTGTGCATGCTATGCGGGGAGAGTCCAACGTTGCGTGCACATGCAACCATAATCGACTGCAAAAAATCACATCATCTCACCCTACGGGCAACCATGATGAGATGCGAAAGCATCGCGGGTGGTGCGCATCGAGTTTCCGTTTCGTTTCCCTTGGCAACATAACCCAATGAAAGTTAGTGAGAGAATGTATTGAGAAGAGAGGAGACGTTTGTACGGGGTTGTTGCGTCTTTATTTACAGATCGTACGTGATTCCTAGCGTCGGTGCGATGATCCGTTCTTCGACCGGGTTCAGCGCGGGGAGGTGCTCGGGTTTCGGCGGGTATCGGTAGCCGTTGCTCACGCTCATCACCGGAACCTTTCCCGACGTTAGAGCCTCATTGCACGCGGAGAACACCGCGAACTGCAGGAAGTCGCCGGTGTTGTTGCTGAACTGGCGTCGAAGCACGCCGACGACCGCGTTACGCTGACGTTCGTTCTGGACGCTCCCGACCTTGCACAGGTTGTTGTCGAACTAAAGCTGGTCGCACATGTTGCAGCTGTGCCTGAAGCTCCGATCGAGGAAGTCGCGCTTAAACCGCTCGTCAGCACCGTCGAAGCCCGGGCGTTGTAATGGCCTCGAACGTGTTGCTGCTCTGGCCGCAGGCTCGCGTTGCCTCGTCGCATCGGGATCGGGAGCTGCCGCTCGACGCTGCCGTTGCGCTTCGACATTTAGAGCCCGGAGTGCGGGGTCGGCTTGATAACGCTGAAGTTCCACTTCGGCGTGCCGAGCCCATGTTGCTTCCGTAGAAGTTTCCTGCCAACGTTGACGTTTACGTTCGGCTTCCCTGGCCCGAAGTTCGGGGTCCGCTTGCCGACGCTGACGTTTGCGTTCGCCTTCCCGAGCCTTACTCTGCTCCGCGGCGGTGGCGCTGCCGCTGCAACTAGCGCTGGCGTTGACGTTGTTCATGGCGTTTCGCACATCGTTGCACAGAGAGAGAATGACGGAAGCACAGCGAACGCGCGCTTTATACTGCGTCGTAACACTTGCGCCGCCTACCGGCGTACCCTTAGAGAGAAAGGGAGAGAGTGAGAGAGATAGCTGTATGCAATGATTTGCTGCGCCGCACCTGTGGCGGAGAGGGGGAGAGGGGAGGAGGAGAGCGCACACCTGCGTAGGAAAGGAGAATGAGGGAGAGTTGCCCATGCGCAGTATAGGTGCGGGCGCCGCAGAGCGGTCAATGCGCCGAGCATAAGATGTTCTCGCATCTAAAAGAAAGCTGCCCGACTATTGTTAGGATGATTTAAACTGATACATTACGTGATGTACGTGTAGCGAGCGCAAACAGGGCACGCAAGACGACAGAGAAGGAAAACTTTATGTCCTTTGCGTGCGTTGTTTGAGCTACGTACACATCGCATCAGTTAAGCTTGTGATCTGCCTGGAACAAAAGGAACTGAGGTACTATTGGAGAACAAAATCTGGCAGTCAATCAAAGACTTGCGCCTTTGATGTGTATCGTTGACTTATGGTGTGCATGCATACGAAGTGCATGGTCTTCACATTCCAACTTTTAAATTTCACGCAATTTTCTCAGAAGAGGCAAAGCGCTGCTTTGCATGCAGTTCAACAGACAGTGCACGAACTTCGAACTATTCACGATTTATAGGCAACACTGTTTTCGCCGCATCACACCACACATCAGGAGTAACTGTTGCCGTTCGTCCTCCCGTTGCTCTTTTTTCGACCAGCGACTAAACACTTACTCGCCGAAATTTGCACATGGCAAGCACAATTTTGCAGTTAGTCCCTTGAGGGACGAAAGCGCCCTCTTTAGGAGTAACTGTCTAGTTACTCCCGCTTACCCTGGAATACTTCTTAGAGTGTATATACACAGCTCCCAGAGGAATCTCTGGGGGAATTTTTTGTTAGCTTAGCTTAGCTTTGTTAGCATTAGCGCCGAACGCTCGCGGTGTCCGGGACTGCAGTAGGCGCCCCTGAAGCGGCTCGGCCGAGCTCCTACCCGCTACGTGCTACTGCGCATGCGCCGTGACGTCATCCCGGCGTGTCGTCTGCAGCGCGATTCCCGTACACTGTGCATAGCTTTCTCTCCACTTCCCCTATCTGTGGTCGGACTGCAGGTGCTTCGCGAGGCGTTCCCCGATAGCACAGACCACGATGAAATGCTTATACACTTCGCAGAACTTAGCATCACTTCGTATAGCCAGGACCAGCTACGAACCGATCAGCTCTGCTGTGTCTTTAGCGTTAAGCCCCTAGTGCAGGCTACCCCAATTTTTGAAATTATGAATTCGGCATTAATAAAGCACTGTGCGTTAAACGAGTTTCTTAACGTGCTAGGCCCTCTTGTCATTCTAGGAAAGTATTGGACAATAAAAATTGCCGTGATATAAAAATGCACAGCTTCCCCCCAAAAATCCTTGACTAATGCTGTATCAGCCGATATTGTAGACTGTTCAGCAGTCGGTTTATTTCTAAATACTACATTGAAAAACTAGTCGTAACTGTGTGTGTGTCTGTGTGTGTTTGTGTGTGTGTGTGTGTGTGTGTATTGTTTCGTGTGTTCATGGCATAATGACGCATATGATTTTAAATAATGCAGTGCTCATTTCTGTTCTGCTACCATGTCTTTGCAATGCTACATGTTAAATTTTTGTTTTGCCAATGATAATTGTGTACTCACAAATCGGGTTAAGGATTGATACCGGTCCAAGCAGTACGGAATACATAAATAAAATTAATCAAATAAAGAAATTGCAGCACCAGTCGCTTCCATTGCCGCAAAGACTCAACGGAAGATAAAGAATGAGTTCCATGGATGAACGGGCCTTACGGTTGTAGTGCCGGCGGATGCGGCACCACCGACGGTGTTGGAACACGCGATCGATGCGTTCACGGGAAGGCTGACCGGTCGCGAAGTCTGGTCATCGCACGGGAGAGTGTGCCGTTTGGCTGTGTTTTTCATTTTTTTTCCTTCTCGTCATGCTTCATGAAAGGCAGTGAGCCTGAAGGTGCCATAGCAAGCTCGCTGTTCCCAAGAGGCCGGAAGGAAATAAGTCTGCTTTTTTTCGTTGCTCTGGGTGAGAAAATGAAAAAATGCAGCAAAGGCGTGTAACAGAGATTGCAGGAAAAGTGTAGCAGCGTTCTTTGAAGGTGACTATAGAATGTCACGACGCTAAAACAGAAACAAGGCGAGTGTTCTTAGAGCTGTTACTTACAGGTTCCAAAGTATACCAACCAGCATCCACTGAACGCCCTTTCACAAACAATCCCAAGCAAAATGTAGCTTTGTTTAAGGCGACTAGAATTTAACGAGGCGAATCGACACAAGTGTTCTTAGTACCGTTACCTACACGTTCCCAAATATCCCCTTGAGTCACGGTGTACACATTTGTGCACGCGACTTATGTTTGCCATTTCTGTGCATTTGTGGCGAGGAATAGACAACCAGAACTAATCTTAGGTTACAATAAACGTTCTGTTTACCTCATGTACCTTCATTTCACTTCTGAGGGAAAGCTATAGCTACCGAAGATCCCTTTGGAGAAGGCACTACACTGTTTTACTGGAAGTGTGACGTGGGACATTTTTGTAGCAAGTGCGAAATATTTTTTTATTACGACAGCAATTAGATGGACACTAAGCACATCTTGCTGTCGTCGCCATTGCCGTGAGGTCCCGCATAAAGTCCAAGGGCGATAAAGTAATCGTCGCACGCCGTATTCTGCATGTGCGAGGGAAAGCGTGCGAGGGTGATCCGGCGATCGCGGATCAATCTCAGGCACATATTAGAGCGAAGCGGGAAGGAAGCGCGCCGAAGAAATAGAACAAAATTACACAATAACACCTGCACGGGTTCATGTGGAAAGGGCAATTCAAAGACTTAAGGTGTATGGCATCCTGAAACATGCACCCATTTCATTTTTTCCTTCAATACATTTTTCAGATGTGCTGCGTTTTGGCAAACCTACAGTGCCCTATAATTACCTCATAAAGTGTGGGCTTGCTCAGAAGATTGGCAGACTTGACTTTATTTGCCATCTACATAATGCGAAGATTTGCATTAACTTTTTCAGCACAAGGCATAGATGGAGTGTCGAGCTGGAGGGGCTCATGCACTTGTTGCGAAATGAAAATGCGTCAAGCATCTCGGCAACTAGCTTGCACACTGGAAAATTCGCATTGTCGACATGTGCATCCAGTTGTAATGCCTCCTGTGCTGGTGGTTCTGTTTGAATCCTGCAGGAAACTTCATATTTTTATTGCTTACTTTCTTCATTTTATTTTTTATTTCATTTTTGCATTCGCTGGTGGAGTTCACAATTAGCACCTAAGAGTTACTGCATTCACCCTTGCTTTCACCCATGCTTTCATTTGATATCTAAGAAAATGGAATACACCAGAGTTTACCAACCGGCGCCTATATACCATGGACCCACAAATGCAATTACAACTTTTACCCGGCTTTAAACGACAAGAAGAAACCTTACTGTGCCGCCTGCGAATAGGAGTTACTTTTACAAACTCCTATTCATTCCTAATTGGAATGGCGGACAGTGCCAACTGCAGCACATGGGGTGCTGAGGAAACCACCAGACATCTCTTATGTGACTGCCCCCGATACGAAGAAGAGAGGATTGCCCTTCGGACTGCTTTGGGGCACTTAGACGACATGCCTTTTACGGAGGAGAAGAGCTTGGGCCCGTGGCCTCGGGCGTCTGCTACGTACAAGGCTACAAAAGCGCTGCTGCGTTTTTTGAAGTGCACATGCCTGTATGACCGCCTGTGACAAAACTCAGCGTTGAACGCTTGACTGTGTAAATGTGCAAGGTGTAAACTTCTCTCTTCCTTCTCCTCTTTCAATCCCTTCTCCCCCTTCCTCAGTGCAGGGTAGCCTACCGGGCTCAGCCTGGTTAGCCTCCCTGCCTTTACCGTATGAGTTTTCTCTCTCTCTCTCATTTGATACATTAAAACGGTATCCTCCACTTAACTTCTTTTATTAACCGATTTGCAACTCAATTATAACTATCGTTATTATTATTTACTATAATTCTCATCACGTATTCGTTTAATATGACACCTTTCACATTTTTTAATTATTTCTTATATATCCCTTTATTACAAATTAACTAACCATCACTACTTCTAATTTGTTATGTGCTACGATTGTCTTTTTTCACGAGCCGATGATTGATGATGGCTTTGTACAGATTTTTTATTTTTTTTTATTCAAGTACCCTAAAGGCCCGTAGGGCATTACATAGGGATGGTACAATAAATCATTAAGTAACAGTAGACGCATTCAAACAGGTAATGCATGTTAAAATAAAAACAAGAACAGAAAGTGAAAAAAAATCAAAGAGAAACCGTAAAAGCTGTTACAACAACACATCCTAAATTTTCAAGACACCTATTGCCATTAAAAGGGGTGTAACACAAAATCATGGTTACTTAGAATGAGTAATTCAAAATAAATATCCTTGTAAAAATAGGTGCAAACAACAGCAAATACAGCATGTAACAATTAAAAAATATAAATACATGTAAAGTAATAAGAATAAGAAAATAAGCAGTACAAGGAACTTGGTGCTCACCTAAACCAAAGCCAGGTGCGCAAGGAGCATCAAAATATGTTGATGAAAAAAAAAATGAAGTGACAAAAAAAAGCACTAGACCACAATGGCGCCTTGAACGATTGAGAAGAAAAGCCTATGTGCGTACTTTAAAATAGTCTTTTAGTTTTGCTAGGAAATCATCATGACTTAGAATGGATACGATTTAATTTGGTAACTTATTACAGTGATATATTGCGAGAAAGAGAGGCGAATTACTTAAGAAGTTAGTGCGCGCCAGAACGGGCTGCACTTTAAAGGGATGATCAAGGCGCGGGAAGATACGATGGGCGGGTTTGATGTGGCATGCGCTGAAGGACGACCTGCAGTGATAAAGCCTGTGAAAATGGGAAAGAAGTGCTATGAGTCTACGATTTTCTAGAGAGGGAAGATTTGGAGAATTTTTAATGTTGGTGATGCTGGACGTTCGTGAGTAATTTTTCGTAATGAAGCGGGCTGCTTTGTTTTGGACTTACTCGAGCTTGTTTATGAGGTACGACTGATGCGGGTTCCAAATAAAAGACGCGTACTCCATTTTTGAACGAACCAGCGTCGTATACGCTAATAATTTAGTGGACTGGTTTGCCGAGTAAAGGTTACGCCTGATGTAGGCAAGGGTTTTGCACGCGCTGCTAGTAATCGCATCGATGTGTTGGTTCCACGAAACGTTTGAAGAAAAATGAATTCCTAAGTATTTGATTGTGTCAGCATGAGCAATAGCAATGTCGTTCATCGAGTAATCGGTTAGCTGTGGATTAGAAGCTCTAGTGAAAGCAATAGCCTTAGTTTCTGAAACATTTATTTCCATTTGCCACTTTCGACACCAGTCCGTAATTTCCGCGAGGTCACATTGCAAAGTGTCAACGTCGGAAGGGTTAGTTATTCTTCTATAAATTACACAATCATCTGCAAATAGTCTAACTGTGGATTTAATGCTACTGTTGATGTCGTTAACGTAAAGCAGGAATAAAATAGGTCGCAATACAGAGCCCTGCGGCACCCCTGATTTAACGAGGGATCGCGGAGAAGAAAATTCATTAGCAGTTACAAATTGCTACCGGTTAGTTAAAAAGTTGCTAATCCAATTAGTGGTCCTACTATTTATATTAAAACAGCGAAGTTTCATTAATAAACGGTTATGAGCTACCTTGTCGAACGCCTTCGAAAAATCAATAAATATGGCGTCTACTTGTGATGAGTCATTAATAGCTTGGTATAAGTCGGAGACTAGCTGGAATAACTGCGTCTCGCATGAACGACCCTGCTGAAACCTGTGTTGGTTAATGAAAAGAAGATTGTGCTCTGTTAGGTATTTCATAATTACTGATGAAATAATGTGTTCGAGTAGTTTACATTGAATGCTGGTCAGTGAAATGGGTCTGTATCAATCAATCAATCAATCAAATTTTTATTAATTCACAAAAAGGTTTTGCAGATAGAAGTATACAGAAGGAGGTCCCATAGTAAAGACTGAATTGGGACCTCCTGTTCATGGTTAACATAAAAGTTACAATGGCAAGAACGGTAGCTGAATGAGTACAATTGCAAAAATGATAAATAATAATACAGACATAAGTGAATAACGATATTAATAGTCAATAGTGTATCGGCAGTAAGTAATATAATAAAACTAGGTAAAACTAACATATAAGTGGAGGGAAAAGAAATGGGAAAAAAATTAAAGAACAACTTAAGCAACATGTTGACGTACATAAGAATGGCAGGTCTAAAACGAGAGCGGGTTATACAGTACACTATGTCACATACATATCACATAACAAAAAATTTTTCAATTCATGGCAAAACCTATGGGCTTTCTGTAGTTTTATGACAAATGGTAATGTATTCCATGATGATATGGCTGCAAAGTGAACGGTCTGTTTGCCATAATTAGTACGTACTTTGGGTAGAATGAAGTTATTATGAAGCGCGAAACGTGTTGGATTGGTGTTCGTTAGAGATGACATAGGAAATAGCGACAATGTGACCTTGTCATTTATTAGTTTGAAAAGAAAAGTGGCAAGGTTGAACTTGACAAGGGCGGCAACGTCAAGAATGTTATTTTCTTGTAGTAGCTGTTTAGCATTGGCGGTGTGTGGATTCGACGTGATTACTCTAATAGCCTGGTTCTGGATAGTTTGTAAGGGTTTTAGGTGAGTACTGTACGTGTTACCCCAGGAGGTTATGCAGTAATTAATGTGAGAGTGTACAAACGCGAAATAGAGTGAGAGCAACACAGGTCGTGAAAAGAACGGACGTGACCTAATGAGAATTCGTATTCCATATGATAACTTTTTTTTTATATGAGTTATATGGTGCTGAAATTTTAGGTTACAGTCAATAATAACACCTAAGTAAGTGCATTCTTCACTTGCTGATAATAAATGGTTACCTATGGAAATGGGCGGAATGCATAGTGATGATTTATTTTGGGATGACAAGAGAAGAAATTTTGTTTTAGTGGGATTAATGGTAAGTCTATTCATTTTGCACCATCCTAACAAGTTATGAAGATCAGTATTAAGCCTCGTTACTACCGTTGACAGACATTCATCAGAATTAATAATTGTTGTGTCATCGGCATATAGTATACATCTAGAAGACGTGAGGCAATTAGGTAGATCGTTAATATATAGTAAAAAGAGTAACGGGCCCAAAATGTATCCTTGTGGTACACCTAAATTAGTTATTTTTGGTTTAGAATAAGCATCGGAAACACTAAAAACCTGATATCTGTCTCGTAAGTAGTTGCGCAATAGTAGTAATGGAGGACCTGTTATACCGATTGAATCTAGTTTAACACTAAGAATCACGTGGTCAATGCTGTCAAATGCCTTTGAAAAGTCTACAAATAAAGATCCTGCAAATTTACCGTCATCAATGGCTTTCTTCAGTTGGTCAGTGAGGGATACAAGCGCTAGGTCAGTAGAATACCCGGAACGAAATCCAAACTGGTCAGGTGAAAGAATATTAAATTTGTTTAAGTACTTTATTAATCGCTTTTCGATTATTTTCTCGATGACCTTGCTGAAGAATGGTAAAACACAGATAGGTCTGTAGTTAGATGGTAATGATCGATCACCTTTTTTAAAAACCGGAGTAACCCTACCACGTTTAAGCTCACGAGGAAAAGTGCCTGTTTTAAACATGAGGTTAATAATTTCAGACAGAACAAATGATATTGATTTGGAAATTAATTTAACGTGACCAGGATGAATGTTATCCAGCCCAGCGCTTGTTATTTTTAAATTGTTAATTACTGATACCACCTCATCAGGAGTGGTTGGAAACATATAAAATGATTGTGCAAGGCGCTTTGGTGAATATAAATACTGTTTAGCTTGAGTAGAGATATTAGGAAAGAAAGAATCGCTGAAAGCATCGGCAATCTTAAGTGGCTCTAAATAAATATTGCCATCGTGGGATATTTCGGCTATGTTATCAGTTCCCTGAATCCTATTCAAAAATGAATTCACTATTTGCCATTTTTTCTTTACATCAGAACCGCATTTAAGTATTTTTTCTTCGTAATATAAGGTTTTCGCTTTTTTAAGCCGAGCAGAAAGTGAGTTGCAGAATTTTTTGTACCGCGCGCGCAGGTTTATATTGAATGGTTGTCTTTTTGTTTTTTTATAAAGGTTTTCTCGTGTGCGCATGGCTTTTAACAGACTATCGGTGAGCCATGGGTTTTGAGGTGACGCCACTTTCTTTTTGCATTTGCGCATCTGAGAGTGGGAATGATAGTGTGATAACAACTTTGTTAGAAATCGCGAGAAGGCTACCTGTGCATCGTTGGTGTCAAAAACGAAAGACCAGTCAGTATGAGATACAGCTTCTGAGAATAACGTTTTATCGAAAACAAGTTTGGTGTAAGTGTTAGGACAAGAATAGCGCGCAGATGTAGTGCGGATAAAGACGGGAAAATGGTCAGTAATGTCAGTTTCAAGTACTCCTGCATCGGGTGGATTCAAAAGGTTAGACAACGCATGATCGATTAGAGTGCTGGAACCGTCAAGAACTGAACGAGTAGGGACATTGATAAGACATTCGTAACCAAAACCATGAAAACAAGATGAATAACTGACAGAGCTCGGGGATGACTCCATTAAGTTTATGTTCATATCGCCTATAATTATGACATTCTTGTTCTCCATGGATAACGTTGTCATTATATTTTCGAGAGAAATACAAAAATCAGGAGCTGATGAAGAAGGTGAACGGTAAACGCAACCAAAGATGAAATTTCTATTATCAATGTTGAGAAAGTTAGGATCGAATTCCAACCAGACTGATTCGCAGTTTTGAGTATTTAACGTGAGGTCGAGTCTTCGATTGTACGGGATTCCGGACGAGATATAGACAGCAGTTCCACCGTGGTTACTAGACTGTCTGTGGGTATACTCCGATTTATATAAAGGGAAACAGTACAAGTTTTTATCTACTTCACTAAGCCAAGTTTCTGAGACAGCAATGATTGAAAAAGTGTAAGAAAGAGTTGAAAGCAGATTCTGGAAGTCATCGTAATGTTTGCGGAGGCTGCGCGCATTGAAATGAATGAAAGAGCGATTACTATTCTGAAGGAAGTCATTTAACTTGCTGGTTGTGTAATATGACGCCATGATGGACGAAAAGGTGTTAAGGCAGGTATAAACTGAACACTTTTTAGGTAATGACCGCTAGGTCTGATTCACTGGCAATGCGGTACACTCTGGTTCTCTCGGCTTTTCTGGCTTTGATTTGACAATTGCTGATCCACAGAAATTGCCATTTGTGTTGTTTTTTCAAAGCCAGCGCCTTCGAAAAGAGTGCCTTATTTTGCGGCGTCAAATGTTCATTGACGTAAACCGCGCTGTCAACAGAAGCTTTCACACCGATGTCGCTTAGGTGAAGCTTAGCCTTATGTGCCTTGCTGACAAATTCCTCCTTTTTTGCGCGTGAACAGAATCTAGCTATGATGTTCTTTTTGTCTTGCACTTTTGTAGGGACTCGATGAGCGACATCAAGGTCAGTCACCGTTAATGGACACCCAATTTTCGTGCCGATGGTTTGCAGTACAGTGATGCAGTCCTCACCTTGGGTACAGGGGACGCCCCTAACCTCAACATTGTTCATTCTGGAGTATTGCTCCTGCTCAGCCATCCTTTCAGACAGTGCTTTGTTCTCTGATGCGAGCCTTTTATTATCAGCTGCAAGCTGTAGCTTTTCCTCCCGCAGTTTTTCAATGATGTCATTTAAGAGACCTACACTTGCCTCCAGGTTTTCAACTTGTTTTTTTAGTTCTACAGCATCGAGCCCACTGGACTGCAATCTTAACAGAACTTTACCGAGGATGTCGTCAGTGAATTGAGTGCTTTCTGTTTCTAGTTTAGCCTCAATCGCTTCAATCCTCTTGGCAAGCTCTGAATTTGTCGGCATTTCAGGTTCGCAAGAAAGCGGCAACCAAACAACTTCGCACGCAAGAGCACAAAGGCGAAAAACAGAAAATGTGGCAGCAGCGACAGCGAATAGGTCAAAAGCAGAAGAATTGTCAAAATTTTAACAGAACGGTCTCTGTAGTTAGAGACAAATGAAGGGTCACCGTACTTGAAGATTGGAATTATTTTAGCTATTTTCCATCCGTCAGGTACGCATCCTGAATCAATAGATTGTTGAAAAAGACAAGCGAAAATGCGGGATATCACTGGTTTAGTTATTTTTAATAGTTTTGGACAGATTCTGCGGAGATGAAGAAGAAGTCCGGATAATTGCTTGCACTATTTTCCCCCATTTGCGGAAGCAGCCAGCCTGGCCGCACGTTAGGCAGGGGAACGCAGATGAAAGGGCTTCAGGCGGGAAACGTGCGCGATCTCTGTTACGCTGCAGCGTCGGTCAGTTAGGGCATCAACAGGTGTAACACGATAGTACACTGGCGAGGTCTGCTCTATGACTTTGTTGGGGCCAATATATCGAAACTAAAGCTTCCCACATAAACCAGGTGTTCGTGCGGAGCACATCGGAGCACTTCGTCACCAAGGCGGTAGTAAACGACGCGGTGAGAGGCATCGTACCCATGTTTGCAATCGTCATGGCTTGCTTCAATTTTCATATGGGCGCGATGACGACATCGGACAAGACGAGACACAAACTGGTCGCAAATGAATGGTGAAGCTTTGACGGGGCCAGAGAAGAAAGCAACGTCAAGCGATGAGGTTAGGTGGCGGCCGTATACTAAGAAAAACGTGGAGTATCCACTGGTCCGTTGAACAGACGTATTGTACGCAAATGCGACAAATGGGAGAATGGCATCTCAGTTACGATGGCCACGCTGAATATACATGGATAGCATGTCGCACAGCGCGCGATGAAATCGCTCTGTTAGACCATTGGTTTGAGGCTGGTAGCTAGACGTTCTCTTGTGTACGGTGTTGGACACTTGCAGAACTTCATTAGGAGCACTTGAAAAAATGCCTTGCCTCGGTCGTTCAAAAGAACGTGAGGCGCCCCGTGACTTAAGTAGATAGCCTGCAAGAAGAAGGCCGCTATACTTCCCAGGCAGCTCCTGAACATATTAAGGTCGTTTGAGCGTACCAGGTCAACTGGTCAACAGCAGTGACGATCCATCTGTCGCAGTCTGGAGTAGTTGGAAGGGGCCCGAAAAGGTCAATGCCGACGACAGAGAAGGGTTCTGCTGCACAAGGAAGTGGTTGTAGCGTCCCCACTAGAGCAGTAGTATTTCTCTCACGGTGTTGGCAAAGCGTGCACGAGGCAACATATCTAGCTATGCTCGTGGAAAGACCTGGCCACAAGAATAGACTGCGTATGAGCTCGTGGGTTTTGTGGTAACCCAAGTGGCTTGACGTAGGACCATCGCGTGAGGCCTGCAGAACTTCAGTGCGAAGAGCGTGGTACAACGGGAACCCATCGATGGCCTTCCGGGTGAAAAATGTAATGGTAGAGCATGTTGTCTTCGAACTTGAATAGTTTGAGCTGTTTCCGTAGCCCTACATTGGGTGGAGATGAAAGACCGCTAAGGCGATTGATGATACCATGCCAATGAGAATCGGCGCGCTGGTGAGTGGAAAGCACTGAAGGCCGGTTTGATGGAGTCAAGGAGGAAATCGGTGTAATAGACGATGCGTCATCCGTGCGGGCAATTTGAGAAGGTGATCTAATGTGCCCCGATGATTGGAGGTAATGGGCATCGTGAAAGACCATCGGCATCTTCGTGCTGCCTTCCGGACTTGAAAATGACATCTAAATTTTATGCTTGTAATCGGAGTATCCAGCGGCCAAGGCGTCCAGACAAGTTTTTGATTGTCGACAATCAACATAGGGCATGGTGGTCGGTCACAACCGGGAAATGTCTACCGTGGAGGTCTGGACGGAATTTTTGAATGAGCCAGACCACAGGCAAACACTCTTGTTCGGTTATCGCGCACTTCTGTTCCACGGAAGTCAGAACGTGGCTTGCATGTGCAAGAAGCTTTTCGCAAAATTCGTGGTCGCGCTGCAGCTGCACGGCACCAATTCCTTGACCACTA
This sequence comes from Dermacentor silvarum, assembly GCF_013339745.2. Lineage (NCBI taxonomy): Eukaryota > Metazoa > Arthropoda > Arachnida > Ixodida > Ixodidae > Dermacentor > Dermacentor silvarum. Next base: position 10,281,713 of record NC_051159.1, read on the forward strand.
GCGTCAGTATGCAGTAATGTGGGTGCCTTGTCATCAATATGACAAAGAACAGGTGGGTATGTTAGTGCGCGCTTGAGTTCTTGGGATGCGGCTTCACACTGATCGTTCCAATCGAAGGAACAGGAACTAGCAAGGAGCTCGTGGAAGGGCAAGGCAATGCTGGCGAAGTTCCGGATAAAACGTCGAAAATATGAGGCGAGTCCGAAGAAGCTGCGCAGTTCTTATGCACGAAGTGGGCGTGTAAAGTTGAGCACTGCGTAAATTTTGTCCGAATCGGGCTTGATGCCGTCTTTGCTAACTAGATGACTCAGGACTTTATTCGTTGTGCTAGCGAAACGGCACTTCTTCGTGTTTAGATGAAGTCCGGCATTAGAATGGCATGTGAGCACTTTATCTAAGCGTTGCAGGTGGTCAGTGAACGTCGAGGAAAACACGACGATATCGTCGAGGTAACACAGAGAAGTTTTCCACTTGAGGTCTCGAAGAACACTGTCGATTATTTTTTCAAATGTGGCGGCAGCATTGCATAGGCCAAAAGGCATTATCTTATACTCGTAAAGACCGTTCGGAGTAGAAAAGGTAGTCTTTTCTTTGTCCGTTTCGTGCACTGGAATTTGCCAATATCCGGAGCAAAGATCAAGGCTGGAAAAGTATTGCGCACCTTGCAAAGAATCAAGGGCCTCATCCGGGGCATCGGACAGACATCCTTACGGGTGATCTTGTTTAGCACGCGGTAGTCAACACAAAATCGTGCGGATCCATCCTTCTTCTGCACTAAAACGACGGGTGATGACCAAGAAGTGGCGGATGAACGTATGATGTTTCTTTTCAGCATATGGGTGACGTTCTCCTGGATGATATTGCGTTCGGCCAAACAGACTCGGCAGCGACGACAGCGTACGGTGTCTATACGATGGGAGGTAGTGGAGGTCTGTCCGAGTAACGAAGTATTCATATCAAAGGAGGTCTGATGCTTCGTGAGCAATTTTAGCAACGCTTCACTCTGAGCAGTAGTAACGTCAGGAGTTATCACGGAAGCAAGAGCAGATGAAGCAGATTTGCCCTGTTGAGGAAGAGCTTGCGAGGCGGCAAAAGCAAGCACAGATGCCGGCTAGGTGTCCACATAACAGGTCACTGCAGAGCCTTGAGGTAGGAGGATTGTCTCAGTGGTCGCGAGTTCAAGGCGATGATTAATGCAGAGCTTTCTTTGAACAGCACCAGGCAGGAAGCGAAGACAATACCATGGGCAAGACAGCGGCCGTAAGGAGTGATGAACACGTCGCCATTGGTGATGTCCGTAGAAGAGACCGTTATGATTAGCTCGTGCCCGGGAGGCAGTTCAGATTCGGCAGCAGTGAGAAAACGCAGTTAGGGCTCATCGGCACTCCCGCTGCAATGAATGGTCTCGGTCATACGGACTACACGTTGGCGGCAAGTGATTAAAGCGGATGCTGACGAGAGCAAGTCCCAACCTAAAGTTAGTTCATGAGCTCACGGGAATAAAATCGCGAACTTTATGTGATCATGGATACCATCAATCAAGACGCGTGCTGTACATTGGACTGATGGCCGAATGATTGCTCCATTAGCCCCAATCAAGGATGATACAACATAAGGCGTCTTCACTTTCCGCAGACGAGAGCACAAGTCCGCACGCATAACAGAAATAGTAGCTCTCTTGTCAATCAGAGTTACAAACGCACACCCTCCACCGACACCAATACCATATCTTCGACGGACGTTCAGGAGGACGTGTAGCACTTGGCGGCGATGCAGTTTTCCTTCGAAGAACTGCACTGGCTAGTTTTCCGGTCGCTGGACATGGAGTTGGAAGACAGGCCCGAAGTGGTTAAACAGAACGTAGGAGCGGCGATGGGGAGCGGCGCCTCGAAGCACGTGTGTTGTGGGTGGTGTTGGAGAAGTCGGCCGGTGATGGAGATCGGCGAGCGGGAGTATTATCGTCATAAGGGCGGTAGACGCGAGGAGGTGGCTCATCGCGTTCAAAGGCAGCGTAACCACGACGTTCGTCTTGCTGGTGGCATCGACAAAACCGGGAGATATGTACTCGAAAGCCCGCAGTAATAGCAGATAGGCCTCGATGAACGCCCGGCAGAGTAGTAAGGCGGGTTTGGTGCACGGGCGACTAAAGGGGCCAGGTGATCGTGAACAGACGCAGGCGGTGTGATTGGACACGGTGCGGCTGGCATTCCAGCAACCTGGGCATAAGAAGCCGGTGCGCCGGCTAATAACTGGACTTTGCGTAATTTAGATCTGAGTTCAATTTGTTTCTCAGTTGTTTCAATTCATTCAGTACACGTGTCTCGGGTTTTAAGAAACTGTTGAAATTTTTGGTTTTTCTCTTTTATTCTTCTATGCAGCTCACTAGTAACCCATGGTTTTCTAACTTAAATTTAATAGATATACTTATTAACACTTATTAAAAGAACTGAATCAAGAAAGTTCACTTATCTAGGTACGCGGGTATACCAGGTGACTTATTTAATGGCAGCTGAATTAAAAAACGTCACCACGTTTATGGGGCTGTAAACGTCGCGCTGGCAGGCCTTGCGTATACAGAATAGAGCACTGCACGGGCCTGATTTTTCGGCCCGAGCCCGGCCCGGGCCCGCTTTACGAGGCCCGAGCCCAAGCCCGGGCCCGTAATACAAAGTCCGAGCCCGGCCCGGGCCCGGGCGTACATGACCGAGACCAGCCCGGGCCCGCCCGGGCCCGTGGTTCCAAGCCCGGGCCCAACTCGGGCCCGTGTAACTGAGCCCGGGCCCGGCCCGGGCCCGGGCGTTCATTACTAAGCTTAGCTAGGGCCCGCGTGTGCATGACCAGGCCAGGCCTGTAATAAAAAAAAATCTTTTTTTTTTACTTACAGATTGTGCCGTATCTGTCAGCCTCACCTTCTAGAGGTTTAATAAGCTGCAGTATATAAGCAATAAAAGGCCGAAATCTTTGTTTCTCCCACGGTAACATCAGTAATCCGGCCCATTGCCTGTGCTACTATTTTTCTGGTGGTGCGCATGCACTTACCTTGATTTGTACGATATAGTTCTATGATGTCATTTAGCATGCAAATATACAGGGCGTTTCATTTTAGCTGAACCACATTTTTAAAGATTGCCTGTGGCAGATAGCGCAATTATAATCCTTGATCTAAACTACTCGATGAGGTGGCCATTATTTCCACGAGAAATCAAAACGCCTAATTGAAGAATTAACATTATTATGCTAATTAACGTTTTAATTAATTATTTTATGGCACATCTTTCAATCTACGAATTATAGCCGCCGAGTTCGCAAGGCCTATCCACCTGGAACGAATTCTCAGGACTAAACCAGTTTCGAGATAATTTTCAAAGTGTCCGACGAAATCAATCGAATCAAATCAATTTATTGTCCAGTTTACATGCTGGACGGTCATTTTGGACTAAAACCTACATATGTAGCTGGGCACGCCATGTAATGCGTAGGATGGATAACCGGTGGACCATTAGGGTTACAGAATGGATACCTAGAGAAGGAAAGCGCAGTCGAGGTCGGCAGAAAACCAGATGGGATGATGAAGTTAGGAAATTTGCAGGCGCAAGTTGAAAACAGCTAGCGGAAGACAGGGGTAAGTGGAGATCACAGGGAGAGGTGGACATGAATAGGCTGATGATAATGATGATGATGTAGCTTGACGTGACCCAAAAGACCAGGCAAGGCAATAGTACAGCAAACAGTGTGCACACATGCACAATAATTCACATATATTTCTAGCTATCGCTGGAATTCTTCATAGACGAAATAGCTATGAACGGAAAGACAAAGAATATTTGCGTCACGGCGAGTTAACAGAATTGGAAAAACTTTTAACAGAATGCATTTTAAACAACACTAAAATAACAATACTAGCTATACAAAACAACGCAACACCACCTATACAACATAGCATGAGACTGAATTTTGCAAGATCAACATTTGCTAAGAAAACGAAACAGGATTTACATTATATACTCAGAACCATACACAAAGGCAGAATAATAATCACATCAGATACACTACAAGCGACCAAAATGTCAGCTGAGTTCTTTCTTACTGAAATTACCGCCATTTTTGTATCTGTTCAAAGTGAATGGTAGGTAATGTATTAACGACTGAAGCTTATAGAGTGTTCTGAAGTATGGAATGGACCATATCTCAGGATTTCTTGTGTTCGCGACGACGCTCTAAGGATGTTAATTGTTTTATGTAGTTCCAAGCTAATTCTGACATTGATGGCCTAATTGAATATTTAACATAATTACGCGAATTAACTTTTTGATTAATTATTTTACGGCACATCTTTCAATCGACGAATTATAGCCTCTGAGTTCGCAAGGCGTATCCACTTCGAACGAATTCTCAGGACTGAACCAGTTTCGATATACTAACTTTCAAAGTGTCCGACGAAATGCATGGGCGTTCCAGTTAACCTTTTGAGGAAAACGCTGTTTTATGCATTGAAGCACAAAAGTAACTGGCCTTAGCGCTAAAATAATGCCATAGTATTAAAACTGGTAATAGTGCGATCGCAAAAGCGGTAACATGGAAATGGTTTCAGGAGTGGTTCTTTGTATAATTTATTTTTCCTTACGCGGAAACAATGTTTGTTTTTGCGGAAAAGAAAAAAAAAATTGCGTAGCTTGCACTGGCGGCGCAATGCTAAAGAGACAGCAGAGAAGATCGGCACCAGCTAGTCCTGGCTTCTGGGCTAGGCTAAGCACTACCAAGTCATCCCCAGCATTTCCCGGAATTGATTTATTATTGATTGATTATCGATTAGCTATTGATTGGTTATCGATTGTCTGTTGCAAGATATTGGCCACGTATTTGGGATAGGTTAAGCACTACAAACTTATCCAAATTTATTGATTATTGATCAATTATCGATTAGCTATTGATTGGCTGTCGATTGGCAATCGTAAGGTATTGGCCACGTATTTGGGCTAGGCTAAAGTCAACCCCAGCATTTTCGGGAATTTATTGATTATTGATCGCGATTATCGACTAGCTATTGATTGGCTATCAATTTCCTATCGATATGCAATTAGTCCCCACCATTCTTAGCTAGACTTAACCAGGCTCAGCTTCGCTAGTTCACAGGTGTATGTGCTATTGCGCTTGCACCCTTTCTGCACTGTTGCCAGGATCGGTCGACATTTTTGGATTCAGCGGACACATTAGACCCGGCTGAAACACCTCCGCTGTTAAAAATGAGAACTCCATCTGTTTTACTATTTTCTTTGATAAGATATAGTCATCTGATAAGATATACAGTCAAGAGAGCGGTGTGGATCTAAGAACAAACGCGGATAACCGATATTCTAGTTGACATTAAGCAGAAAAAATGGAGCTGGGCAGGCCATGTAATGCGTAGGATGGATAACCGATGGACCATTAGAGCTACAGAATGGATACCAAGAGAAGGGAAGCGCAGTCCAGGACGGCAGAAAACTAGGTGGGGTGATGAAGTTAGGAAATTCGCAGGCGCAAATTGGAATCAGCTAGCGCAAGACAGGGTTAATTGGAGATCGCAGGGAGAGGCCTTCGTTCTGCAGTGGACATAAATATAGGCTGATGATGATGATGACAGTCATCTTGCACGTGTCACTTCAGCTTGGCACAGAATGCATTGAAACATGCAATGCATAACGGTCGCGTGTGTTCGAAGGCCTAATTAGGCCCTTCAATGAGCGGGCCCGAGTCTGGCCCGCGCCCGTGGCTTCAAGCCCGAGCCCGGCCCGGGCCCGCGGCCTCAAGCCCGAGCCCGGCCCGGGCTTTAACGCGGCTTTAAGCCCGGGCCCGGCCCGAGCCCGCCGACAAACGCTTCGGACGGGCCCGGGCTTTCGGGCCGGCCCGGGCCCGTGCAGTGCTCTAATACAGAATCTTGCAGCGTCCCCTTGTTGGGCTCCGTGTAGGGCGGCAGGCACAGCTGCGGAAATTAAATACATTTATGGCTTTAAGCTAATTCCCAAAGCTGCCTGATCGTCCTCTTTTGAAATGAGGGTGCAGTAAAGAGATCTTCCCACGTTTCCACGTGATCCATGCTGAAACCCCTCAAAAAACACTAAGGGCTGGATTCTGAAACACTCCTTTCCTTACTAAGGACGTCTTACACGCTGTAAGGTGACCTGGCGTCAATTCTGGAACGCCCCTTACTAAGTGGCACTAAGTTAGGGCCTCCTTGGTGCTTCCTCTAAAACCCCTTGATGTTAGAAAGTAGCGACACTCTCCCCCACGCGCGCGCTTTCCTCCTCCATTCTCCTCGGATTTCTCCCCCTCACCGGGCCGGCGCGGCGCTGGCCCGGTGACTCCAAAGACTCCAAGTGGCTCGCTGCAGCCGCATTAGAATCAATGCGCGCGCTTGTTTATTCGGCCCTTTGAAGCGTTGTATGGGAATTTATCCCTTGTGAAACTGTCCTGACGAAAATACGTTTCCGATAGAACGTCGTGCCATTTTTTAGGACGCTTCGATAAATACAAGCGGAAGCGCTCCGAAAAAATGAGTACCAAGTAGTGGCTGAGCTGTTTACCTCTACGTCGCCACTTGGGTTGTCCGTGACGCGGAGGTGTATTGGGTGCATACAATATAAGCAGCGTAGAGTATAAACGAGAATTTGGTTCACTATCTTCGCTCTTAAAAGGCTCAGAGAAAGTAACCAAGAAGAAATGTGATAGTTTACTTGAAGTGAATTCGCCAAAATGAGTGGGCCAAAAGCCTTTGTACCAATGCCACTGTGCGAAATACGTGCTGTGTTTGCGAAACAGCCAACATAGAACTTTACACACGTGCCTGTATTCCGTCACAATGAAACGACGAGAAATTACATTCCATCACCTCTGGGAGTAACCTAGTCTCTCTCTCTCTCTCAAAAAAAAAAAAAGGCTGATTGCTTACACGGAAACTGCTAAGACTGGCACTTGATAATTAACTTACAGACTTCAAGATGTCAAGTTTATCAGAATTGAGGGAGATTATCAGAAGCGCGTGGCTTGTACTTAATAAGCATGCGCGAATAATACATAATACCACTTATCTACCTATATATTGCGGTTCATGCCTTCGCAACATAAAGTACACAAAGAAAAAAAATGCTCGCAGTATTGAAACTTTGCAAAGATACAATAAGCACGCAATAAGAGTAAAATAGTTCCTTGGCTTCACAAGTATCAGGCGCAAGGATCACACGCACGCACACACACGCGCACATACATACATGCACACACATACACGCACACAAGCACGCACATACACAAACACGCACACACACACGCACACAACTACAAAATATGAGTTACAGGCATTAACTCACAAATTACATACATTTAAAAACTAACGCACGCGCGAAAACACAAAAAGCTTTGTCACGGCTCGAAGAGTCAACGAAAATTTCAGCCAACTCACTTTAAAAAAAAAAAAACTATATGCACAGTTATCGGTGCTCTGTATTAAACTGAACGAAGAGTCCGGCTATGCGAAGAGCATTAAAATCTCCATGCAACTTCATCCACAAATATGAGGAAAGCTGCAACATTCACCTCGCAAAGAACGGCGTGCTTAGAAGGGGCGAAATCCCTTCTCCCGATGTTATGGAGCCACTGCTTCCGACGCACGACATTCCGTTCACCTCGGGGGATATAAAATAAGGCTTGCCCTTTCTCTGGCCTGCTGCTGCATTGAAACGCGCCGCAGCAAGGCATTTTCACGGAGAACGAATCTCAGATTCCTACGAAAGGATAGAAAAACTTGGGAAACACACGTTCGGAGCGGCAGGGCGACCACCACTTCGACTGCTCATGGCGAGCGGGAGAAACTAAAGGCGCGCGAAAGCAAGTTTCGCGCCGTTTTCGTGACGTCAGGGTCACCTGACGGGGTAGTCTCGAGCGCCAGCAGCCATTCAGCGTGGATAAGTGGTTCTTGAGGGAAAGGGAAAGGTTGGCGCTATCTTCTGCAGCCCTTGAGGGAGCACGGCTCAGCGCAGCGTGGCGGATGCGCTGCCTCCGCGAAAGAGGGAGAGAAAAAGAGGAGGTTGACCGCGCCGGCGAGGGTGTTGCGGCGTAGATCAAAGCGTGTCGCTACTTTCTAACGTCAAGGGGTTTTAGCTTCCTCGCGCTTAGGGAGCCGGCAAGCTACCTTCATGCTTCCTAACCGCGCTCCTCTACCTGAACGCAGGCTTCTCCGCAGGACATTGCACGCGGTACGCTCGGCTTGGATAGGTGCCGTGCGCAGCCAACGCCGCGGCAGCCAGCCGCCGTGTAGTGACGTCCAGTTTGGTTCCGCAGACTGCGCTTGCTGCCATTTCTATTGTGATTCTGTTTTTCTGTGAAAAGCGAGCAGCGAGAATGACGGCCTTGCAGTAGCGCACCCAGGATCTCTGCCAGGGGGGTGTTGACAGTTAGCCAATGCCATCTAAACAGCACTAATTTCATTTCACGGAAAATTGTCAAAAAAATGGGATTTTTGCGAGTGCGCAGACGATTGCGCGTCTTACTTCTTAGTTGCAGTACTTAAATGAGCAAGAAAAGGGGATAAACAAAAGGGGAGGCTAAGGTCGGCCTCAGCAGGGGGGGGGGGGGGGGTTACAACCCCGAAACGCCACCTATATGCCGATGCATTTGAGATAAGACACAGCTGATACGCCTACGTCTGTATCCCAAGTACGTTCGGCTACCAAACGCCAGTAGAAGCGAGGTCGGTCATGACTAGGTTCTGTGCCATTGGAGGATTCCCCGGGGTAACTGGGTGGTAACTGGTAACTCGCCCACCAGGTGGAAACTGCAGGCGTTTCATTGAATTTTACGATGGTTTCTTGGATTTTATCTGCAAGAATAACTTTCACCTGACATGCGGTGGCGATTTCAATATCAATATTTTGGAAGACAGCAACGCCTCTAGGGAATTTGATACGTTGTTGTCCTCGTCTGGTTTCAAAAATTTAAACACCACACCAACTCGCATTACATGTTCCACGTTGTCATGTCTCGACCTTCTGGTAACAAACGTCGAGACTAATATTTACACCGCTGGTACTACTGTTTCGGACCTGAGCGATCACTGTCCTCTTTATGCACTGTACAAATACGAAAAAGGCATTAGAAATGATGATATAGAAATTTTCACTGTTCGTGTATTTCGGAGAGCGGGCTGGTAGCCTTTAAGAGTGAAATAATGGAGCAAGACTGGTCTTCTGTCTTAGAGAAAACAGACGTCGATGAGGCTTACAATGAATTTATTAAAACATTTTTAAAATTATATGAAAAGCATTTTCCTATGAAACAAATAAGACCGCCGAAAAAGGCAAGAAAGCCGTGGATAACGAAAGAACACTTGAAAATGATCAGACGTAAAAATTCAATGTATCATTCATTTTTACAGTCACGTTCTACATTGCATTTAAAAGAATTTAAAATGTTTCGAAACCAATTAAATTCAGAACTTAGGCGTGCTAAACGGGCTTATTATGAGCAACTTTTCTTAACTGCCACAAGGCAGCACCCTAATAAGACATGGAAAATAATCAATGACGTTCTTGGCCGTCGCACGAAAACAAGCGTTCCAACCAGTATACTTCATGACGGTACTGAATTGAGGGGTGAGGCCCTTGCCAATTACTTCAATCAACACTTCATTAACGCTGCCATTCCTTCTGCCCATTCACTCCTCGCAGCAACTTCTAGAACAAAAAATGCTAGTATTATAACCGATAGCATTTACTTTCAGCCTACCGACGAAAATGAAGTGTGTACCACATTTAAATCCTTAAATAACAGTAAGGCCTTAGACATCAATAACCTACAATTAGGACCCATTAAGTATTGCATAACTTCCATTTCCCCTGTTCTTGCTCACATATTCAATCTAACGCTTCAATCAGGCGTCTTTGCCAAAGCAATGAAGTACGCTAAAGTTTCGGCAATTTTGAAAGGCGGTAGTCCTCATGATCCAAACAACTATCGGCCAATTTCGGTGTTGCCTGTATTTTCGAAGGGCCTCGAGAAAATCATTCACTCTCGTATGGTCAATTTCTTTGATAAATTTGGTGTTATAACTAATGCGCAACATGGATTTAGGAAACACAGGTCAACAGAAACAGCCCTACTGTCAATAAAGGAAAACATAATAAAAAACATAGAAATGAATATCTATACGCTTGCTTTATTTATAGACTTTAGTAAGGCATTCGACTGCCTCAGCCATAGTATCTTATTAGAAAAACTAGAGCGTTATGGAATACGTGGAATCTGTTTATCTCTATTTAAATCTTATCTAAGTGACCGATTCCAGGCTGTGTGCGCGAACGGTCACATGTCGTCTTTCCTAATGAACAGATTTGGCGTACCACAAGGAAGCGTACTAGGACCGCTTTTTTATTGCGATAGCAATTATATGGACACTTCAACCGGATTTCTGCCGTCGGCGTCGCCGTCGCCGTCGGCGTCGCCGTGAGGTTCCGTATAGATAAAATCTTCGCCGCGCGCCGTATGCCCCAGAGGCAGCGTGCGGGGACGCGCGCTATCACGGAGAGCGAACGCACTCAATCTCCCACGCGCAAGCAAGAAAGCGGAAAGCCAGCGCCGGAGGGAGCAGGGGGGAGGGGGGGGGGGGACTTCTCTGCCAACAACCGCGCTCGTCGCTCGTCCGCACAGTCTCTTATCTCTCCCACGCACAAGCAAGGAAGCGGGAAGCCAGCGCCGGAAGGAGGGGGGGGGGGCGCACTTCTACGCTGCCAACAACCGCGCTCGTCGTTCGTTCGACCGCACCGTCTCTTATCTCCACACGGCTCTGACCTTTATGCGCATTCGCCGCTCAGTTTCCCTTGAAGCGATAGACCGCGCGTACCTTCGCCCCCTGCTGCGGCGCATATATCCGCTCGCTGCCAGCGTTTTGACGGTCGTTGTCTGCAGTCATTCAGTGTGATCTATTCATGTTTGTTTGTGCGCGCTCACACCACGCTTCTTCAATCAGTTAGTAATAGTCGGGCCACATTTTCCAACGCACGCTACACATGCAATGCTGCCCGGGTCGGCAGTGCAGCGCTACAGGTGTGTCCCTTCGCACGCGCTGCCCACGGGAAGCGCTTCTCAGCAACACCACCGTTTCACACGCGCCTTCTCGTGGTCATCGAGTCTCTCTTCATGTCGGTCTACTTACGCCGCAGCACACCTGCTTACTTAATCAGCTCATGTTTACTACAATTCATATTGCTACCAAAGCCGCTCACCTCACTTCGTGTGACATTGCTGTGTTGCTATCGCATTCATCGCTTCGCCCTTAGGGCGAAACTGTGACATTTTTTATTTAACGTCTACATCAATGACATTGTAAATATTTATACTAAAGCTCAATTCATTATATATGCTGATGACAGCACTGTCATGTTATCTGGAAATGACGTGCACAACTTAACAGTAGAATGTAATGCACTGCTAGAAAACCTATCTACCTGGTCTCAATTAAACCAAATTACAATTAATGCAACTAAAACTAAGATAATTATTTTTCGCTCCAAGAACAAATTACTGCAGTTAAACAATATTATCACTTTTGAAGGTCAAAAAATAGAAATAGTTGACAGTCATAAAATTCTTGGCGTTTATTTCTCTTCACACCTCTCTTGGAACATGCACGTCAATTATCTCTGTAAAAAGCTTTCTTCCGTGACAGGGGTTGTGTCACGATGCCGTAGTATACTTCCTATAAGCGCCATAGTGCAGATTTACAATGCATTATTTAACTCACACTTATATTATTGCGCTTTAGTATGGTGTACAACCACCAAAACTAACATACATAAAGTTCTTTTGTTGCAGAAGAAGATAATTCGCTATGTTGGAAATATAGATTATTATTCAAGCACCAGAGAAGCGTTCCATAAGTATAATGTTATTCGAATTGATAACCTATACACTTATCGTTTATTACATAGTGCACGATATTCATCAGAATTAGCTTGGAGCTACATAGAACAATTAGCCTCTTTAGAGCGACGCCCCTTTAATGTGAACACAAGAAATCCTCAGATATGGTCCATTCCATACTTCAGAACACTCTATAAGCATCAGTCGTTAACACATAACCTGCCATTCACATTGAACAAGTACAAAAATATCGATAATTTCAGTAAGAAAGAACTCCGCTCTTGACGCCAACATCTCATTGGATGGAGTTGCACGAAGACGCCTCTCATTTCTGGGGCCTTCATTTCTACGAAGTAGCACAGCAGGGGGCAGTGCCACAAATGGTTTTCGGCGGCCATCCGGACCACGCAAAGTGGACCGGCGGTAGCGCCACTTGCTGTTGATAAATGCGTCGCATGTAGAGCTCTAGATCTCCGAACGCCTCTTGAGGCAGTTGCGGTTCGAGCCTTACTGCTTGGAAAACTAGTTACTATTTGTTCTGTCTACATGACACCTAATTATCGACTCCAAAGAACAGAACTTGAGGGATTACTACATGCCCTGCCACATCCTTACATATTGGTTGGCGATTTCAACGCACACAATACACTTTGGAGAGACTCCCGATGCGATTCACGAGGCCGAATAATAGAACAAATCCTGCTCTCTTCAGGTGCCTGCGTGTTAAACAGGAAACAACCAACATATTACAGCCTTGCACATAATGCATACAGTTCCATAGACCTAAGCGTAGCATCCCCGACCTTAGTACCCTTATTAGAATAGAATGTTATTACGAACCCTTATGGCAGTGATCATTTTCCTGTGTGCCTTGAATCTACAAAAGAACATCATCGTCCCCCACACGCGCCTCGATGGAAAATTGTGCCCCCTGACTGGGAAAAACTTAAGACAAAGACGCACATGCCTCAAAATGCTCTTAAAAATTGTAATATGGACGATGCTGCTGCTTATTTTACCGGTTTTATTATTGAATGCGCATTAGAGTGCATCCAAAAACGAATGGGGCTCCAAAGAAAAGGCGAGTGCCTTGGCGGAACGAGGACTGCAGTAACAGAACGAGGCTTGGGGCATGCTACGCCAGACTCTAACAACTGAGAACCTTATTAACCTCAAACGTATAAAATCCCAAGGAAGACGAATACGGCGCATTGCTAGGAGAGAAAGCTGGGGAAAATACATCTCTAGCCTTAATTCCTACACACAAGCAGGAAAAGTATGGAACCGGCTGACAAAAACAATACGTCGTCAACCCTACTTACTGCCTTTGGTCGATAACCAGGGCAACAACCTTGAAGACCAGGCTAATGCTCTTGGACAGCATTTCGAGCATGTTTCTAGCTCCGACCACTATTCAGTCATTCCTTAAACAAAAACAATTATCAGAAAGCAGGCCGTTGAACAGGAAATGTAATGAAAATGAACCATACAACCGTCCGTTTAGTGTTGCCGAGTTCAGAAATTCCATAAACAGTTGTCAAAGACCTGCCCCTGGAGCCGACAGAATTATGTATGAGATGATAAGGCATCTTCACTCTGACACTCAAATGGGGCTGCTGTCCCTCTTTAACATTATTTGGGCGGCTGGGCACCTTCCACTTGTATGGAGAGAAGCCATCGTAGTACCCATTCTAGAACAATGTAAAGATCCATCTTCAGTGGAAAGTTACCGCCCCATTGCTTTAACGAGTTGCCTTTGCAAATTTTACGAAAAAATCACAGACCGCAGGCTTTTACACTTCCTTCAATCAAATAAACTGCTCGATCCGTATCTGTTCGGTTTTAGAGAAGGCCGTTCCACGACAGACAGTCTTGTTCGCATAGAAGCAAATATTCGTGACGCCTTTATCTGCAAACAGTTCCTTCTGTCTGTCTTCCTCGACATGGAAAAAGCGTGGTGGTATGGGATATTGCGAGATCTCTTAGAAATTGGTATTCGCGGGAAAATGCTTAACATAATTGAAAGCTACTTATCAAATCGCACTTTCCGTGTTAGAGTTGGTAATGCTCTATCCAGACAATTTACACAGGAAACTGGTGCGCCGCAGGGAGGCGTAATCAGCTGTACGCTTTTTACCATAAAAATGAACTCCGTACGTTCAGCCATACCGCGCGGCACGTTTTATTCTGTATATGTAGATGATATACAGATCGGTTTCAAGTCATGTAACCTCGCAATTTGTGAGCGACACATCCAATTAGGTCTTAAGAAAATGTCTAAATGGGTCAGTGAAAATGGCGTTAAACTTAACCCCAATAAAGGCTCCTGTGTTCTATTCACACGGAACAGAGGACTGGCTGCAGATCCTAATACAGAGTTTAATAGACAGCACATCCCTGTGAACACAGAACACAAGTTTTTGGGCATCATTCTGGACAAAAAGCTAACTTTCATTCCACACCTAAGTAATCTTAAGGAGAAATTCCTTAAAACAATGAATATTCTGAAAATCTCGTCGCATGCAACATGGGGCAGCCACAGGAAATGCCTTATGAACGTATACAAAAGGCTTATACGTACGCACCTAGACTACGGGGCCGTGGTGTACCAATCGGCCACTCCAAGCGCCCTAAAGATGCTTGATCCTATCCATCATCTAGGTATCCGCCTTGCGACCGGTGTCATCAGGATGAGTCCTGTAGAGAGTCTCTACGTTGAAGCTAACGAGTGGTCGCTTCATGTTCAGAGGTCATACTTTAGTTTCATTTACTTTCTGAAAGTCAACGCGAACCGCGACCATCCTTCTTACGAAACCATAAACGACATGACATCAGCAACGCTGTGTGTTAATCGACCTGCAGCTCGAGAACCATTTGCTCTGCGCGTAAGAAAGCTTTCTGAGGAAATGGGAGTTCAGATTCTTGAGCAAATCCTTATGGTACCAGCGAAGCCATTGCCGCCGTGGCAGTAGCAGCTCATAGAATGCGATACGTTGTTCGTAGAGGTTACAAAGCACGCTCCAGAGGCACATATAAGAATGCATTTCCTAGAACTCCAGTCCAAGTACTCATGCACAGAATTTGACACTGATGCTTCCAAGTCACATGCCGTTATTTCTTATGCAGCCGTCGGCCCATTGTTTTCAGGATCGAACGTACTGCACCCGGAAATAAGCATGTTCACCGCAGAGGCTTAAGCAATACTGTCAACTGGCAAGCAAATAAAGGAAACACAGCTATATATATATATATATATATATATATATATATATATATATATACAATGTATATATATATACAATATATATATATTGTCACGTAGTAGTGACGATGAAGCAAACAGTCGTAAAACTGGGAATGACGAAACTGATTCTTTATTGGGCGAACCTGTGCCCACAAAAGCAAGTTACACTTGAAGCACAACGATAGCGGCGAACACAGTCGGCGATCGTCGGAATCTGATCAGCGGCGAAACGCGTCGGCTTTTATACCTGAGTCATCGAAGGTTCCAGATTAATCCCTGATGCCCGCGTGTCTTCCAGAAAGTTCTAGACAATTCGCATCGGTCACACAATCAGATAACATAAGCGTCTGTGAAAACAGGCAACGGAAAGAAGCATCGATAACGTTCTAGAAACCTCCGACACAGGCGCGTCCTGCGCCGAGCGATAACGTTTAACATTTGTTAGCCGGTGGAAAGCGGCCACCGGTGAAAGATAAAGATGTATACGTGTCAATACCCTCCCCTTAAAAAGCATCGTCCCGATGCTACAAGCACGAAAGCAAAAACAAAACAATGCGTTATAAACAACAAAAAAACAATAATAAAGTAACAAAGTACCTAATGTCGTCAGCGGGCGTAGAAAGGTTTAAGACGCACCACATGGATGACTTCAGGTCGTGCCCGGCGCCGCTGTGATTGCGAAATGCCGTCTGGCACGACCTCATAGTCCAGTGCGCCAATACGTCGGATTATCTTATATGGGACCGGTGTACTGATGACGATGCGGCGAGATGTAGCGGCCTGGTGACGGCGAGCGTGAGGGTCGTCGGGGTTGCCACTGGGCTCCGGCGGGGAAGCCGGCCATGTCTACCGCCGATGCCCATACCGCGAGATGGGCCTACGAGGGTTCGCCGTCAACGCGCCGCGTCCAGTGCGGGGTGAACGACCGCGCGACATTGCCGACTACCTCGCCGGAGCCCAGTGGCAACCCCGACGACCCTCACGCTCGCCGTCACCAGGCCGCTACATCTCGCCGCATCGTCATCAGTACACCGGTCCCACCCGGGGCCGATCTCCCAGCCCTTACCGGGGAAACTAAAGGCAGCAACCGATGGAGGTGCGGTTGCTGTACGACGCAATGCCGAAGATCCTCCGCCGACGACGACGACGATTCGCGAATCATTACGACGAGATACCCAGCACCTCCACCAGATGTCACGTAGTAGTGACGATGAAGCAAACAGTCGTAAAACTGGGAATGACGAAACTGATTCTTTATTGGGCGAACCTGTGCCCACAAAAGCAAGTTACACTTGAAGCACAACGATAGCGGCGAACACAGTCGGCGATCGTCGGAATCTGATCAGCGGCGAAACGCGTCGGCTTTTATACCTGAGTCATCGAAGGTTCCAGATTAATCCCTGATGCCCGCGTGTCTTCCAGAAAGTTCTAGACAATTCGCATCGGTCACACAATCAGATAACATAAGCGTCTGTGAAAACAGGCAACGGAAAGAAGCATCGATAACGTTCTAGAAACCTCCGACACAGGCGCGTCCTGCGCCGAGCGATAACGTTTAACATTTGTTAGCCGGTGGAAAGCGGCCACCGGTGAAAGATAAAGATGTATACGTGTCAATATATTGTAATGAACGGAGACAGAGCCACAGCACCCGTACACTGGGCCGGCTGTTCCATTCTCTCCTCGTCATCTTTTTCTTTCAGCGCCCGCCTTGCGAGCGATCGCGGCCAAGTTCACTTCGTCTTTAAACTCGGCCACGCTGCAACTGAGTTTCCGGCGCTCTTGCAACAAAGTAACTTGTCCAGGGTCGTCGTTGGTGAGCCATCCTGCGCGCAACCAGCTTCTCGGGTGGGCGGCACTGGCTGTTGCGCGCTGGTCGCAGGCCTTGCCGACTGTTCTTGGAAAAAGGTGACCATACATTGTCCGATAATTTAGACCGGAACATATTGAGCAGCACGGGTGCAAGGGCCATCGGCTCCACTTTGTTGCGGTGGCCACCATGCCTTGGGCGCCGCACTGACTCTGACTGGCGCACTTTCACTCCTGCGTGGATGTTGCGCTTAACGGCGACAGCACCGATAGGGGCAGCAGGGGTGTTCTCGGAAATAGAGGAGCGTGGTAATGGGTCGTTCTGGCAAATGGCCTTGTCGGCCGCTGACGCTTGTTTGAACGCCAAACCCTGATATCCTGTAGCAGGAATCAGAACTGAAGGACGGCCACCGCCACTGCTGCTGGAACCACGAGGTGTTGGCGTTGGTTGCAGCTGAACACTAGAAGGCACCGAAGTGCTGCCACTGTTCCCCTGATGCGGTGGTAGTCCCGGGCAACAGGCTTCCCGCAGTGAAGGCTGCCCCGTGATGCCTCCGCTGCGACCCGGTACAAGTGAAATTTCCGAAGACAAGGACAACGACGGCACACTAGGCAGAGGAGGCACTGGCCAGAGGGTTTGGCGTGTGCCGGAGTGGGGCTTTTTTTGCGCTGCTCCTCGGCCCTCAGCAGCAGCCGATCCACGGCGGATGGGTCCGTGTCCCAAAGGTCACAGCACTGCGAATTTCCCGCGTTATCCCCACATGCTTCTACTTCCGACGCCACTGCGGATGAGTGTCATCCGCTGTCTTGTAGGCCTCGCCGCCGGGCCCGCTATGGTTGGCGGAGGACGCCGACGTGGAGCTGTTCGAACGGGAGGCCTGTGACCGATGCGGTGGCGGCTGATGTCTGGAACCGCCACCGCTGCTGCCGAACCATTGGTTCTCGGTCGCGATCTTCGACGACGACGAGCCGCCGCTGAAGCTCGAGAATGTAGGGGCAGCACAGGCATAAGGGAGCGGGCGGCCACCAGATGGCTCTATCGGAAGCGGGAAACTAGCGGAAGCGGTGGTCATCATGCGCTTCCCGTCGTCTGGGTAAAAGCAGACGGCGACCCCCGGTGAGCCGGCGTCTGCGGCGAGGCAGCCTGTGGACCACTCTGTCGACGCGTTGCTGGGCACACCTGCCACAGCATCGAAGCAGTGGCTCGCCGGAGCACCGTGCGCAGAACTTCGCTGGTGGGACTCACCGCAGGCAGAAGGTAGCTGGCCGAAAGCAGCTATTAGAGCTGCACTCCACTCAGGCCAGGACCGCTGTTTGATACCCTCGTAGTTCTCCCATGCCTTGGCGGCACCTCGAAGTCGCCCCGCCGCAACCAACCATATCGTATTGTCGGTCCAGGCATGGCGTGCCCCGAGCGCGTTTGCCGCTTGCACCCGCAGAATAGGGTCACTCGGAAATCCGTGGAACTCCGGTAGTTCCGAAGCAGCAGGTGATGGAAAGGCTGCTAGAGGGATACCGGAAGTGGCTGAAACTTTGTAGTCCAGCTGTTGTGACAGCAGCGAGATGGCTCACATCGCGTCGGACATGCTGCCGGCTGAGCCGTGCGTTGAGCCAAGGGCGGAATCCGAACACCCTGAGGTGGCGGCAGCAGCCGCAGTACTCGGGCCAGCCAGACCAGTGGCCAAGGGAGCGTGCATGGCATCCGTTGAGCCAAGGCTGGTAGCGGTCGCGGTACTCACTGTAGCCGGAAGCATGACCAGGGGAGCGTGAATGGCATCCCTTGCTGGCTTAGTTGTCTATGGCGTCGTGGGGCAGAGATCCAGGGCATGGGAAGCCTGGACGGCGTTACCTAGCCGCAGGAGGTACCCAGGACGACGAGAATCCATGTCCAAGGCAGCGTGGACGGCATGCCTTGGCAGCTCGGAGATCAAGGTAGTCCCAGCTACGGCAGCCCGGCCAAGGGAAGCACTGATGGCGCTGACTCGCCGAAAGGACCCAGGACGATGATGTGCAGGAGGACGCAAGGCCTCCGCAGCACGGTTCTAAAGGCTGGAGCGCCTTAAGACCGGGCGTTCGTCGGCTGCGCCATTGTAATGAACGGAGACAGAGACACAGCACCCGTTCACTGGGCCGGCTGTTCTATTCTCTCCTCGTCGTCTTTCTCTACCAGCGCCCGCCTTGCGAGCGCTCGCGGCCAAGTTCATTTCGTCTTTACAATACATATATATAAAGCCGGTATATTCACGGACTCCCTATCTGTCGTTACATCGCTGATGTCATTCAAGAGTCACAAAAATGCTGTACTCACTGAGCTATATTCTCTCCTGTGCAAAGTATATACATCTGATCAGCACATCATAGTATCTTGGTTGCCTGGGCACAGGGGAATTGAGGGCAATATGCTTGCAGATGAAATTGCCACATCTAGTGCAACGAAAGCTGGCAACACTTCCATAGGTATCCCAGCCACAGACCTAAAGCCATTTTTGCGGAAACAACTTAGAAGACATTGGCAACCGATGTGCGACACTGAGACTTCCAATAAACTTCATCTAATCAAGCCACCCTTAGGAAATTTCCCACCAATTACAAAAATACGGCGAAATGAAGGCATTCTTGTAGCCTTAGGATAGGCCATACTTATGGCACACACTCTTATTTGTTGACGGGCAGCGAACCTCCTACCTGCTTTAAGTGTGGCGAGACACTTACCGTCCTCCACGTCTTGCTGGAATATCGGAAAGTGGAATCTGAAAGGAAAAAACACTTCCCTCTAGCCAACCGACAGCATATTCCATTTCATTCGGGAATGTTTCTTGGTACTGACACGTTTTTTCCCAGAAAATCAGTTTTTAACTTTTTACAGGATGTTGACGCAATTATTGGCCCACAAGTATCGTAGCACCGCCTCTTGTCCGAGGCTCCTGCTGCGATAGTAGTGCTTTGAAGCTAAACATTTCGACAGAATTACCTGTGTGGTTGGGGAAAATTTATTAGGACTTAGAAATTGACTCCAACCAAATAAGGTAATTTATTAGCCCAACGTTTCGGAGCCAATTCGGCTTCTTCTACAGGGGGTATTCTTCGGAGGTGGTGGTGTGTGGCTTTTAAAACGTATATAAATTATATCAAAGCCCTGAAAGGCATCTCCACCTACAAGACCCACCTAGACTTCACCCGGAAAGGCAAAGACGAATACACCGTTCCACGAAGTCTCCAGTTGCGCCAACCAATCAGCACAGCGGAAGGCCGGGACATCATCAACTAGGCTAAGCAAAGACTGGTGACAGCGCGGATACATGAGTGCCACACAGTGATCAGGAAGAAAGAAATCGACGCGTTCCTCGCCAGAAGACATCTCGAACACCAGGTACCCTATCTCTTTTCATCTGTTTATTCGTTTGCAAAGGCGATTGGGTCCTCAGATAAATAGAAACACCTCGAAACGCAGAAGAAAAAAACTATCTTCCTTAATCAAGCAAGCCGAGAAATCAGGAGTGTTGGACAGGCACACAGTAACGAATTTATCATCGAGGAAGCTCACAACAGAAGAGACTTCAATCCTGGCAAAAGGTCATAAATTCAACGCCACCACAGATAACCTCCCCCTGCCCAAGATTGTCGTCGCCTTCGAGAGCGGCATCCAGCAGCTGGACCCTAAAGTGCGGGAACCGGTCAGACTAAAAGCAAATCATAATAAGTTGCAATAACAACCGCAGAAGAGAAAGAAACTTCCGACCAAATAAGAGCGCTGAGATTACTGAAAGAAGATTGTAATCCTACCAGCGGACAAGGGCAACTCAACCGTCCTGTTGAACATGCAGGACTACGAGGAAAAGGCGCCCACACTACTTAACAGACAAGACTACGAAAAACTAAAAAAGGACCCCACCACAAGGACCCAATCAGTACTGAATACGCTGGTCAAAATATTCCGAAACCACCCTAATTCTCGAAATCTTTATCTAAAATTCATGTGCAGGAACGGGTCCGCACCAGACTTTTACGGCTTGCCAAAACTCCATAAACCCGGAATCCCCTTACGTCCAACCGTAGACTTTTCGTGCTGCCCACTTCGATCACTATCCACACACTTCCACCAGATTATATCTCCCCTCACCGGAAGGACAGCATCCCACGTGCGCAACCCTGAGAACTTCATCAAGCTCATATCAAATGTACGCCTCGAAGATGATGAATGCCTGGTCTCTTTTGATGTGATCTCTTCGTTCAATAGAGTTCAGTTAGCGATATCCGCAAGAGGGGATGCCCTGGAATGTGACGACACACTCGACGAGAGAACCCCGTTAAGTGTAGACGAGATCTGCCGCCTTCTCTAGCTATGCCTGTCAAATACCTACTTCACCTTCCGAGGCAGCTACTACAAGCAGGTGAAAGGAACTCCCATGGGGGCCTCAATTTCCATGACCATCGCTAACCTAACTATGGAGAATATCGAAGACAGAGCTCTGAATACTTTTTCCCCGAAGCCAAAAGTTTTCCTCTGGTAGGTGGATGATTGCTTCTGCATCGTGAAGGAGTCGAAAGTCGAAAACCTGCAGAGCCATTTAAGTTCCATAGACACTGACCGATATACAATTAACGTCTGAGCGCGAACAAAACGGATCGCAATCGTTCCTAGATGTACAAGTTATACGATCCGACGGCAATCTAAATTTTCAGTATACAGAAAACCAACCCACACAGGCCGCTACCTACAATTCACAACCGACCATCCGGCAAACCACAAGGCATCTGTCGTAAATCCTTTATTGAGAATAGCCAAAACTCATTGCACATTTGAATCAGATAAAAATAAAGAAAGGAGAACGGTTCTCAACGAACTTAAAAGGAATGGCTATACAACGGAATTCATTCGAAAAACCACCCGACAACAAAAAAGAAAAAAAAAAGAAAACTATGAGACCTCCAACCGTTGACTTCCCCCCGACCACAGAAACGAGTGTCCATCCCATACGTCAAAGGTACCAGCGAAGCTCTCAGCCGAATATTAAAAAAAGAAGGCCTCAAAGTCGCGCGCAAACCGAGGAACACTTTGAATATCCTCATTCCTAAACCAAAAGATCGTCCACCACAAGAAAAAGCTCAAGGCGTCGTCTATAAAATCAGCTGTGGCGACTGTCCGACGTCGTACATCGGGGAAACCAAAAATGTAAAGGAAAGAATCAGACAACATGAAAATGACGCCAGAACATTCAACCTAGGGTGCCTCGATGCCAGCGCCGCCTTTCAGGGTGGAGACAACCCCGATGGCGCCGCCATATTCAATCACACGAGCTCAGACTCAGCTACGCTAGCGTTCATAAATAGTGTTACTCGCGGCGCACTTCCAAGTGCTTTGCCTTGATGAGGATTTTTTTATCGGTATCGCATCTGCACATCTTTATAACCAATAGCGGTTAACTCGTCGAAGGTCGAAGACGTAAATGTATGGCGCCGGGAAAATGCCCCAAGTTGCCTAATTCAATCATATTTAATATGCCGTGTGTATGTTTGAAATACGCACTATATTTTGCGCTTCGATGCTTGGTATATAAGGTTTGCGATCCCCTGTGTGTAGAAGTTTTTCTTTTTCGCTGTTGTATTTTGGTTTACACGTCACGCCTCCTTTACCGTAGCCAGCCACTCGCGCACGGCGGTTAGTTTCCCTTGCGCTGCGCGTGCTCTTCGCGTTCGTTGCAATTATTTGACGATATCTACGCGCAATTTTGCGTTTTTTGCCCACAAAACTGTGCGCTGACAGGATTAAGCTGGTGAAAAAATAACTGCGATGTGAAAATAAGGTTTAGTTAGTGCTGTAGAGAAAAATGCAACGTAACTTGTCTGTGTCAATCTTGCGTAGTACACACAAGAAACCAAACGATGCACAAAATACATTTACTTAGTAATGTCTAGTACAGTCAATCATGAAAGAGATATGTACATGAAAAATTATATGGACTGTGTGGTGCCTGAAGGTTATGTTGAAAGACGAGATCACAATGATTTGCAAGGTAGGCTCGACACACACAAATCGGGATAGGGAGAGTTTTTTTTAAATTTATTTATTACATGGGGGGGGGGGGGGGGGGGTGCAAGTGAGTACATCAACCTTATTACGCAAAATATAAACCGAAAACAAGAATACAAACAAGAAAACGCAACCGCGGGTAATATTAATCAAGATATCCAGCCAGAATACATCAGCTACTATCGAATACGTCGCATCAGCCAAACACATCGATGGCGAGTACAGAACATTTTATAAATAACTATTAGAACACTGATAAGTACATTGAAAAAATAAACAACATTGCATACATATCGCGTACAAAAAGCGTAAATGAAACTAAGACAGTCAAATACAGATTAGCAATGTTTTTCACTTCGAAAATATCGTCCATGATGATGTAGGGCTGTTGACTTTAACAGACGGCGCCCATCCTGTCAATTTCCCTCGTACTGGTCCTCTTCAAAGTGTTTCTAAGTACAAGTAAAACAACAAAAGTGATTATTGATATGAGAAGTTGCCTTGTAAATACAGAGAACCCATTACAGTGCTTAAAAATTAATTTTTGCATAAGTAATGCTGTATTACCTCGCTTTACACGTTTCGAAGAAATGCACAGGCTACAACAGACACCATGCCAGAAAGCGCCGAAACATTTTGGTCCCATGATGCCCCTTAACTCTACTACACCTGGGCATACCGTGCACAGGTATTTAAAGACCGTCACAGTACCCACTACGATCGGGAATGAGCACGAATGAGCATCGGCTTACGAGCACCACGCTACAAATATATTCGTCTAAAAATCAGCTCTATAACGTAACAACCTGAGATCCGCAAGATATCTGCGGAGAAATCAGAGAAAATCACAATTCATCGCTTGCCACGTACACAACAGCCGCTCTCCCCAGAAGAAGCACTGCGTTCTTTAGTCCTAAGTAACCAGTAGCGAAAAAAGAAACTGAGGAAATAAAAAGAAACAAGAGACATACGATGTGTGCTTCCCGTGAAAAGGTAAAATAGGTGGTTTACATGACGATTTGTAGTTAATGTAAGACCATTTCGCGGCGAAGCATTTTCGTCAGTCCTTAAAAAAAGGGGACTACTCGCATAGACTGCGCCGATCAAAACGGCAAAAGCCTATGCGACGGGCGCTCGGAAACCATAGGCTACTCAGACAGCATCGGTGCAGTGCTTAGTTCGTGAGAGAACGTAGGTACGTGAGCGAGGATCAGAGAATACTTTCTTATTTAAATGAAAAACACGGTGCGATAGTCTAAAATTTCTTGCCACTTACCTCGCAAATGTAGGCGCTATCCGTTGCCTTCCAGTGATACTGCTTTACTTGGGCTTCCCATCTTTTCCTTCGCTCTGGGTCACGGGGGAAGCGTTAACAACCAAGCTCTTTACGCGTCGATCCGGTGCACTTGGGAACACAACAGCCTGTCATGTCGACTCGATGCACTTGACAAGCTTGTCATTCATGCGGCTGAACACTGTCCAGCAAGTAGAAGCGTCAGCGAAGCATCCGCGCGCACTGTGTCTCGAACTAAGCACCCGCACCAAGCACTCGCAACCGCTCGCTGTGATTCAAGATGGCGTCGCAGCGAGAAAGCGGCGGCGCGGGGGCGGTCAAAGGATGGCACCACCCTGAACGGTGGCGTTGGCATCGAGGCACCGTAATTCAACCGAATACGCAGTGCCGTCGCCGGACATTCCGAAGACGCCGACCACAATATTTCTTTCTAGGAAACCCAAATCCTTCAGACAGAGACAAACTGGTGATAAAGGCTACTATTGGAGTCATGGCACATTCGGAATACGGCGGGTAATATAAAACGCGTGAAGGCCATGCTTCCTTCTTTGTATGTCCATGACCTTGCAGACGCGACGAAGGAAAGAAAGGACCCCCCGCTCTATGTCACCAACACCAAAACATCTCGTCCCCCTTCCACCCCCCCCCCTCCCTCGCCCCTCGTCAACGGCATTCCCGCGAGTAAAGCCCCCAGCATCGGTCAACCCAGCCGACCAGCAACGCCGCAGCTTCCCCCCTCCCCCACCTACCACCTCTTTCGTCTGTCAAGAACAGGTTCGCTGCCAGTGTCTCCCCACCTTGCGCTCTCTCCCCCTTCCTCTCCTTTCTTGCAATGGACCTTTTAAAAGCGGCACACCGGCACCTCCGAAGAATACCCCCTGAAGAAGGAGCCGAATTGGCTCCAAAACGTCGGGCTAATAAATTTCCTTATTTGGTTGGAGTCAATCTCTAATGTTGAATTCCAATGGCAGATCGCGAGCGCTCGGCCAGATCACGAACGGAGCGCGTCGCTCCGACTCGGATCGCTCCCACCAGCTCGCACCAAATCTGCGAATGGAACGCATGCGCTCCCGCGGGGGCGCTTAGTACACGGAAATCAATTGAGAGGGCGCTGAGCTAGAGGTAAAATAGAGAGGAGAAGCAACAACTTGGTGGCGCGGCCCACCACACCGCTTCAAAGGAGATGCTTATAGCATCCATCCATTCATGTGCATCGTCCCAGCATTCTCCGGGTTTGTTTTCCTTCTGGTATTTCGCGCGAGCATCGCACGTGTTGGTGCCTTGGCGCGCTTGTAGCAATACTTCAAAAAAATGGATCACGCAGGCCGCTTTGCGTATAATGCCAGCCCAGCAGTGAGTGCCTTGGTGGATGCAATGGTTTCAGGAGTGCCGGAAACGCAAGGTATGTGTTCATTTTACGGTATATTTTGCGCTGAACCGATGTGAACACAAAGCAGCTGCGAACGCAGCATAGCCGCTGCAATTGTTTATTAGCAAAGGGACTTTAGTTTTCTCTGTAGACGTCGCGTGTATAGACTACAAGGCAGTTTTTGCTTAACTCAACATTCGTCATTCACGAATTACAGAGTTCGAATATGTGTGAAAAGTATGACATCGAAGCGACTGTTTCTATCCGTGTGCCGTCACGCGTTGAGCCAACAGTTGCATGCCGTCGCTCAGCACTGCCATCTTCTGCTCTACTGCCTACATTTTGCGAGACAGGGTATACTTTATCTAACAAGTCAGGGATAATGGAGGCTGCATTTAGTAAGCAGAAACTACAGTTACTGCAGAGAGCTCTATCACAGTATGTACCGTAAGCTGTCAGCTTTGACGCAGCTATTAGCCGTGTATATATGAAGTGTTTAATTGACTCGTGATAATGCTGTTGCGAAATTTAAATGATAATTGGACCTCAGACTGACTGATTTCAAAAATTATTCCGTTTCAGACGCTTGCTCGACGAATTCGGCCTCTCAGGTTGGAAAAACACCGAGTCAAGGTAAGAATATGCTCTTGCAGCAATAGGCACAATAACCACAAGCAATAATATGTGCCGGTTAATGAGGTGGAGTGCAGTATATTTCTAAAGACCTCTAGTGGCATTAAATTATGTAGATTACATTTCTCAGCATGCTTATACCGACCCGCCGTAGTTGCTTAGTAGCTATGGTGGTGGGCTCCTAAGCACGAGGTCGCGGGATCGAATCCCGGCCACGGCGGCCACATTTTTATGGGGCGAAATGGGGGGAAAAAAAACGTGTACTTAGATTTAGGGGGAACATTAAAGAACCCCAGGTTTCCCAAAATATTTGAGTCACCCACTATGCATCGATCGTAATCAGGTCGTGGTTTAGGCACGTAAAACCCCACAATCTCTATGCTTATGTCGATGCCAAGGAAAGATGGCTGTGGAGCATTTTACCACATGCACATGTTTATGCATATCTATTGCTTCGGAATTTTATTTGTAACCATGCTTCATACCCATTATTTTTTTCAGGACAATCGCAAGATGCGAGAAGTTGTACCCGCGGTAAGTTGGCGCTTTGATGAATCTTGCGCTGCTGTCTTTGAACTGCTATGCATTGGGAACTGTAATATACTACGAAACTAGGAGCTATACTATACTAGGAAATGTAGTTATACTGATTTGTGTTTTTCATGTTTGCAGGCCGTGGTTGTGACTGGACTGACGGAGAAACAAAATTACTTTTGGACTATTACGAACAATACTTTGGACGAGTGGGGCCCATGAAAAAATTTCGGAATAAAAAGGAAATGTGGGCACACATAGGTTTCAAGTTGAAAGAAACCCTTGGGGTGGTTAGGAATGAAGTCCAGTGCTGCACACGTTACAAGACGGTAATGAAAAGAAAAAAAACAGCAGTGGCCCATAACAGCAAATCGGGTAACTCCCCAACACCAGTGCCTTTCGAGGATGAGGTTGAAAAAATCCGCTGGCTTGATGACAGCCTGGAGCCGGCGGAGCTACGCGACAGTCATGGGGTTGTATCAAAAAAGGCGAGACACAGCCCCCCCTCCTCAACAGCTTCGCTGTTCTCTGAAGGTGGTTCGGACAGCTTTGCTGATGAACCTGCTAGTGTTGTGGAAGTGTCGCAGCCAAGTACATCACAAGGCTCTGCCGTAGAAAAACGGTTGAATGTCAAAACTTCACGAGTGTCAACCGCAAGATCCCAAGAAGTCAAACTGTTCTTTGAAGAGATGGAGCGCTTTCAAAAGTTAAAAGAAGAACAAAAAGCTGCTCGCGAAGAAGAAAGAAGGAGGCGCCATGAAGAAAAGAAAGAATACAGAGAAGAGCTGAGACAAGAAAAGGCTCAACGCCACGAACAGAAAATGGATCTACTCAAGCGCCTCTTGGGATTACCCGAGGTTAACGAATAGAACCCATGCGTCGGAGTGGTCGGGACATGTGCAGTGTTAATAAAATCATTTTTTTTCCTACGAACAAAGCTGTGTTACACAGCACACCGTGCTGCTCGTTCGTGTGTATTTAGTACAGTATTATAGTTCCAAGTTGGAAAAAGTGCACTATATGTTAAAGCAAGGGCCCGGGCCGGCTAAGCGATTGTTGACTCGGGCCCAGGCCTCTTTGGTCATTCCATCAATGTAATTTCTTCTTTGTAGAAGGCATGCCTAGAGGCACAGTAGTCTGCAATATTTTGTTGCTGCACAAAAATATGTATATTTTCGACAGCGGTCACTGATGTGCCAATCTGCACTGCCTGTGCGTGATCATTTTATTGGAAAAACAAAAATCGATAGATTTTCAGAAAGTTAGAGTAATTAAATACAGCGGTAGCAAATAAATTCTGGAGAGGTCATTCACAATTTCTTTGTGTGTTAAGGCATAGTGCAACTCTCTACTGGTTACCATTATTTGTTCAAGCAAGTTGAATATTCGGCCGTAGTTAATCACGCAATCAGTCCAAATAATTAAATTTAAACTTTCAGGTGTCCATTTTTCCTTAAGTTTGCCTACGCAGATGCTGCAATATTTCTCAACATTGGTGAAAGGGATATGAAAAGAAAATGGAATGCAGAAAATGTTATTGTTTCTGAATTTTCCTTTTGAATTATATTTTCACTAGTTAAGTGGCTCAACCCTCATGTTAGCCATGTACGTTTCTCTAGCACTAGGTGGGTTCCCTGCGACTTCACGTGAGCAAACAAGCAGATCATATTCCAATCCGACTGAAAAATTAGTTACGTTGTACATGCACTATGTATGTTTTTCTAGCACTAGGGGGTTCCCTGCGACTTCACGTGAGCAAACAAGCAGATCATATTCCAATCTGACTGGAAAATTAGCTACGTTGTACATGCACTGTACTGAAGCAAAAGTAGACAGAGTTCAAATTTGCATATTTTGCAAAACAAGGGATTCCTAAATTGTCAACTTAAAAACTGACACCATTATAATGAAGCCAAATAAAGCGATAAAAATGCCATGGTCCGTGTGACATTATGATTGCACATGATCATTAGCCTTGCGGATCACCGTTAAGTAGCCAACAAGACGGGACGCAAGGCAAGAGGCTGCTTTAATGCAGCTTGAAGACTGCCCAGCACCTGTTGATCCCATGACAGTATCTCCACAATAAATGATAATTCGACCTAGCTTCGTATAGGTTCAAGGGCCAATGGGTCGAACAGAACCCGGCCCGTGATGCATGGTACTTTCGTGCTCGAGCCGAGCCGAGAAACTGGCCCCTGCAGTGCTCTACTATATATCACCAAGAGCCATTACAATAATTTATTGCACTCCTTACACACCAGCCGTTTTCATGAGTTCTTTATTTATAGCACACCACTACTGCTTTCGCAGCACTGCTTCCAGCACCTTGCTCCTCTTTAGTTCTCCCAGTCTGCGCAGCAAAGTTTCTTCGGTTGTCTCGTCCGGGTCATCGGTGCATGATTGTGGGTGCCACAGGACATCTTGAGGTGTTGCATCATCATCGGGTTCATCTGGCTCCAAGTCACCACACTCAATGCATAAGTTATGCAGTATACAACAGGCAATAATAAACTTGTTGAGCCACTCTACAGTGCGGAGCTCAAGGTAAATTAGTTGCCGGAACCTTTTTTTTAGGTTGCTGAAACTATTTTCTATCAGCACCCTCGTTGCTGAAAACTTCTTGTTAAAATCTACGTGTGCCTTTGACAACGCCCCATAATCTCGGAAAGGCGTCAAAAGGTATGGCCTTAGGGGATAGGCCGCATCTCCAAGCAGGTGATATGCATTGTTGTCGCATAGTTTTGGCAGTTTCTTGGAAAGTGATGATAGCTTGAAGATTCGAGAATCATGAATTTTGCTCGAGCTTCCGATGCAGGTGTCAAGGAATCTTCTTTTGTAGTCACAGACTGCTTGAAGGGTTAATGAAAGGTAATGGTGCCGGTTGCAGTAGGTGGAAGAGACCTTGTTGTCTGGGCATTGTATTTTGATATAGGAGCCATCCAGACAGCCAACAACCCCAGGGATTCCAGACACCTGGTGGAAAGTGAAATAATGATGTAGTCACTGATACATGCAGAGATGCACTCTAGTACAAAACTATTAAAACAATCTGTAGCATAAATAGTTTTAAATATAGGTGAATACCAACCTTCTGAAATTCACTGGACAGTTTTTCCATATTTGAAGGAAATGTCACAACAGATGGACCCATGGTGAGGAGAAAATCAGCCACCCTTAGAAGGATTCTGTGCACAGAGCTCTCCGACAGATCAAAGCGGCTTGCCACCTCCCTCATGCTTGTTTTATTGGCTGCATACCTGCAAATATTTAGAAAAATAAGTGAATTTGAAGTGAAGAATAGAACGCCGGCGTGAATTACAATGCTTTTGCTATGCAACTTATTAAAGCAGAATGAATTTTCGCTCTTTTCACTCTTCTTTGCGAAGCTAAACATTCCAGTTGGTATAAACACCATGTATGCAGTTTCTGTAAACAGTAGCGGAGACATTGCAGGAATGGTATGCATGTTAACAATATTTCCGCCCTGTTTCAATGTACAAGCGATTACGCAATAACTGTGAAAAAAAAAACTATACGAAGAAAAAGTAAGTGGGGAAACAAACGCCAAGCGGTATTCGTCTGTAGCGTAAGCGGCCGGGACGCTTCGTTACAGCGGGACCATTGTTTCACGGGTACAACGCGGGTGGGATGCAGCCTAATCTACGTCCCGTCATGGTGACAGACTTGAACCGTAGATCATTGCACCCCGGCCGCCGCACAACACTAGTAAGCATATTCTCGACGAGAAGCAGCGCGTTTATGCCTCTGCTCCCGGGTTCGCCGGACGGCAACCTACGCGATCAGACAATAAACGCTTTTTTTTTCTATTAATAAACAGCGCGAGAAATGGGCACAAGCAAAGTACGTCAACATAAGTAAACTCACCATATGAAAGTCAGCACGTGAGTTTCTGCAGATTTTGCGGGCACTCCGCCGTGGTTACTTGACGGGCACGCAGGCGACGCAGCAAATCTTGCAATCAGCTGCTCCGCTACAGCTCGCGACAGACGGAAGTGCCTGCGGAACTAGAAGAGAACATAACATTGCACAAAAGGGCTTTTTTCACGCTAGTACCACCTTGGGCTGTACGGTACCTCGTCGTCCGAGTATCGCCGAACGACATCCTCGACGAACCCAATCACTTTAGGCCTCTTTGCAGGCAGGCGAAACATCACATCAAACGCCCGTTGACACACAGCAGCGTCACATTCACTGTCGGTGTCGGTAGAATCGTCACTGGACTTGGAACTTGTGTCCGAGTCGGAGCTGTCACTATTTAGTAGCATGAACAAAAGCGCACGGCGCGTCGCAGCATCCATGCCGTCCATGTTTTCCATGTCTACTGCCCGCGACCGGAAACAGGCGACCATGACAGGAAGCAGAGGCGGGTGAAGGAAATACGTCACGCGGACTTCCGGTGAAATCTGCCGATTTCGGCGGAGCAGATATTTTTGCTCCACAGAGCGATCCGGAATCGGCGGCTGGTCCCAATCTGCCATTGGAACACACAACTCACGCTCCCATTCTGCCATTGGAATAGACTTGCTCCGCACAGAGCAGAAATACTTGATCTGGATCTACCATTGGAATTCAACATAAGTTTTAGTAGTGCTTAAGAGAGCACCTGCCTCCAGGCTCTTGCACTTAAGGGCCTCGGTGAGGCTGTACTGCTACTGTATTTATACATTTTAGTATTTTACTCCGTCCGAGTATACATTTTTGGTTCACAGCACACCTCACGAGCCATTGTCATTTTTTATTATGTTTGCATGTTGGTACTGGTTTTAGGCCCCTATAAAGCCGCGTTTAATCTTCACAGTCAGCCACGTTACCCTTTGTTATTATTTCTATCATCGAGCACATAACACCATCGATGGCGCTCTTTAGCCATTACTGGCCCTTGCGCCATAAAACACCACATATCATCATTAGAAGAAAAACACCACTCCGCGATTAGAAAACCAAGCCCGCCTACTAAACTACCAAACTAATGCACTCATGAAACACAATGAAGAAACCAACCAGCCAAACTCGTTATTCTTCAAATTAAAGCACTTCCACAAGAACGGTGACACAATGCACCACGCAGAAATACACTGAGAACCACATGAACCTAGCTTGGGACGGTTTTCACCTAAACTGCAGCTGAATACGGCTAGTTTTCCAACACATTAATTGCTTGAATAAGCGCGACAATAGAACGCTCGGTAAATCTATCTAGGAAATGCACATCCACGAAGCCCGCCGACCCTGATGTTCCGAACAACACAACTGCAACTATTACCCCACGAACACTCGGAACACAGACAACGAAAAGTGAAACGAGCCACTGGACACACACTACTGCAAAACGAAAACCGACGCCAATCCAAAAAGACACAACCATTACGGACAACGCAAAATCCCCTGCGAAAGTGTTCACACAGACCCCCACACGCCGGCCTTCCCACGCACAGACTGAAACATAAAAGAACTGGAATTAAGTGAGGTTTGCAGGAAGAAACCTCCCAAACAGAAACACACCTCAGGCAGATATACCCGCGAAAATCCAAATAAATCATTGCCACTCAAAATCAATAAATCTTCTCTGCCACGAAGCCTCGAATTACTACATACTAGAAAACCTACCAAACATACTAGCTAAGCTTTCCATGTCAAAATGTGCACACACTCTACCAAGAACAACATAACCCCTAAAGAACTAACACTGAAGGTTATACCAGCTCCAGGCAGACTCCAAACACACGAGCATACAAACTGGCAATCAACATTAAAGAGTGCCGCACTCCGCTCGTGAATATCCTCAAGGAACACTGCGAAGAACAACTGGAAAGCTTTAGCCACAAACTTCAGAATACAGCCCTGACATCGGACGAGAGCAAACATTTAGAACATTACCACAAAACGCCAGGAAATCCGTTGAATATTGTGAGAAAACGCACGCTTTAATAAAAAAATTCAGAGCCCTTCCACTACAGTGAAAATGGAAGCCAGCGAAGCTGTGACTATGCTGGGTCTGCTGTAATATTGTTCCCACGATGAAAATGGGCGTATCGTCGTTGCGCATCACCCAACCGAACATGTCTATCACGAACATTCCGGTTGAGAAACCTGCGTTGAAACCGGGCCGTCACACCGGGGAAGTTGGCGCTGGCGTTGCCGAGGTGTGCACCACCGTTCTCGGGTTCCTGGAGGGCAAGACGACGCTGACGTTTGGCCTCAACATCGCGCTCCCGCAACTCGGGTTCCGCGGGTCTTTGCTGACGTTTCGCCTGGGGTTCGGAAGCGCTCACGCTAGAATCAGCACGTCGACGATGACCCCTTTTCCGAGCGTGTTCGCGGCGGCGTTGCTCAAACGCGTTAGGACAGGTCGTCAGTTGCGCATGAATGGCTCATACCCCTTAAGCAATGGCTCATACCCCCGTAAACGCGGCCTCCCCATTACGCAAGCAAGCGGGAACTCGATTCTAGAAACACCAGACGCTGAAGACGTTCGCTCCCCGTGAAAGCGCGCGGCCCTCGCGCGCTTTCCCTCTCACATACAGAATACGGCTAATGAGAGTTTTAGGGGCGAAGCTCCTTAAAGCGGCACCCGTTCGTCCCTCGTCGTAGTCGTAGTGCGTAACCAGTCTTACGCTTTGACCTGCAAGGTGGTGCCGGTGGGAGATTTCTCGTGTGCGTTGTTGAACAATAAAAAATTCGCAGCGTGCGCGTTAACTAAAAGCCGAATTCTTCTGTCTCTCATTCCCCATTAGCAGCCATTGGCATGTTCCAGTAGGAAACGTTAGTAGAAGTAGAAGTGTAAGTGTTAGCTAAAAGCCCACTTCTGCTGTCTCTCATTCCCAGTAGCAGCCATTGTTTACCTCCAAGGTAGTGCCTGGTGAGATTTTATGAATTGCTTAATAGATGGCGTTGTGTGTCCGTATATGTATGTATACCCATATATACATATATATGTATACGTATAGTATAACCGGAAGCCGACTTCCGCTTCCGGTTCCACTTCCGGTTCCGGTTCCGGAAGCCAGCTTCCGGCTTCCGGAGAACGCTTCCGGCGTTTTATGAAAAAAAAATTCCGAAAGTTGTGTCCGTAGCGCGGAATCAAACCAGGGACCCCTCGCTTCCGAACGCGCGGCGCTAACCACTACGCCACGAAGCGCACATAGACACACGCACCACGATGGCAATAAATACCTAACATTAACGAAAGACCGCGTTTCTAGCGCGTTTCTAACGCGTTTGTGCTAGCGCGTTACGGCCCGTGTAAGAAGCTGGTGTAAGACGCTGTGGCCTCTCCGCCTTACCGTCAACGCGTTTCGAACGCGCTGCCCAAGGCGGTGGCAAGTCAAGTTCAAGTCGAGGAGCGTTTATGAATACGAGGGGTATACTCTCACAGCAGTCATGTGATGGCGTCGGCAAACGCGGTGCACGTTCCGGCATGTGTAAATGGCTGCGTAAGACGCTGTGGCCGCTCCCCCTTACTAGAGAGTACTGCACGTTTCTAACGCGTTTGTGCTAGCGTCCCCTTAAGCGGGAGATCCGATGATTCCCTCCGGAGCTTCGCCCACTCATCATCATTCACCCCGTGGATATGCTGTGATTTTTTTTATTACAATAGCAATTATATGGACACTCCAAAGCGGATTTTTGCCGTCGGCGTCGTCTTCGCCGTCGCCGTGAGGTTCCATATGACGTCAACGGCGATGAAATCGTTGGCGCACTCCGGACGCTGTATGTGCGAGTGAAAGTGCGCGAGGGACGCGCACCTTCACGGGGAGCGAACGCACGTCGGAGAGCAAACGCGCGTTCTGCGCCGTGCTCCCTGAAGGGCTACAGAATTAAGCCTATCTTTCCTCCTTTACAGTCACCGTATATAAAGAACAAACTCGACTGCTTCCGTTGCGCGAACGGCCGTAAGGGGACGGGAGGGAGGGGACGTGATGTTTAGTTGCGGCACCAAATACGTATTTATATAAAAAAGTTGTCGCAGTTTCACCTGAAAGGCGAAGCATCAATTGCGATAGCAAATTTGTAGAGAGCTATACGGAGTAATGATAGTAGCTTTATCAGCTGTATAAACTTGGACATGCAGCAGCACCGGCAACACGCAAAACTGTTGTCGACGCCGTCGGCGTTTTGCCCGCGTTCGCACAAAATGCGTACGGCGTTGGTGACTGTTGCCGGAGCCTCTGATATAAATAGGCCCTTGGTGCCGCAGCTAAACGTTGCCTCCCTTCCCTCCCCCCCCCCCCCCCCCACGGCCTTTCGCGCGTCGGAAGAAGGCGCGTTTGCTCTACATATATGGTGATTGTAAAGGAGGAAAGAGACGCCTACTTCTGTAGCCCTTAAGGGAGCACGGAGCAGAACGCGCGTTTGTTCTCCACCGTGGGTTCACTCCCCGTGAAAGCGCGCGTCCCTCGCGCCTTTTCACTCGCACATACAGCGTTCGGCGGCGCGGCGAAGATTTCATCTCGATTGACGTCATACGGAACCTCACGGCGACGGCGACGACGACGGCGACGCCGACGGCAGAAATCTGCTTTGGAGTGTCCATATTGCTACACGCGTGTGGTATTTGGTTGTTTGAACGAGGCGGGCGCGCGGGCGCCTAGACGAAGAAGACGAACTGCTCTGGGCTCTCGAGCTATCGGCTGATCTGGCCAGCGCTGCATGCATCTATCATTTGTAAATATACTTGTAAATAGTCTCCTGTACTTAATCCTTCGTTCGCGTAACATTTTGGTGGAGCGTGCCGTTCCCCGTCCTCTTTGCTCTCTTTATTGCTATCGCAATAAAACGTAGCGAGGCGAGAAGGTGGGTAAGATTTCCGACGCTGCTCGACGAGTGTCCCATTCTGATCTCGTCTAAAACCTCCGAGCTGCCCCAGAGGCACGGTAACAGTCACCAACGCCACGCGCGTTCGGTGCGAACGCATGCAAAACGCCGACGGCGTCGACAACAGTTCTGCGCGTTGCTGGTGCTGCTGCATGTCAAAGTTTATGTAACCAGCTGATATATTACTATCCTTACTTCGTATAACTCTCTACTAATTTGCTATCGCAATTGATGCTTCGCCTCTCGGGTGAAACTGCTACAAATGTTTTTTTATACACACGGCCACGACCATCGGAGACTGAGCCTTAACAGCTTCGCTGTAAAAATTCCAATGGGAAAGTTGCAGAGCGGTTTGCCAAACGTCCTAATAATCAGTTTCTGTTTTTCTATCTATTAGGCATTAGTGTTTTTCAGCTTACTGTGGACGCCCACGAAATACAAAAAAAAAGTTGGCCGCATATCTGCTTGCTTCGCTGCAAATGACATCGAAAGACGATAGTCTTCTGCCACCCCTGATAAGTAACACCCTCTCTTGTCCACCCTCCCACCCCTCACGCTCTTCCCCTCCCCTCTCACTCCTCCCATGATGGATGCAATGGAGATTTTGCTGAATTCAATTCAAATTTACCGCGTTCGCCCTGCTCTCGCGCCATCTGTTGGGACCGTTTATTACCGTTGACTTAAAGCCGGCTGCAGAGCCGCGGCTTCAGTCGGCTTCTTTTAACGCGTAGCGTTTCCTACACCATTTCTAACGCATTCGACGCCATTTCTAACGCATTGATTTTTCATTTACTAACGCAAAAACCAGTACAATATGTATTCCTAATTAAATGAACGCTACGGATTACGGTGATGTGCCTCAAAACTCTGTACTGCTAAATTAGCCATCCTATACTCCGTTTCATACATCAGGCAGGTGCAACGCTGTAAAAGCTGCGCAAGAAGTACGGCCATTAAAATGTATTACTCCGCGCGTTCCGTTTATGCAGCGGTCTATGCTTCGCTGCGCGCCAGCGGCGTTTGCTCGCGCGAGCTTGCACGTGAGGCTGCAGCGACGGGCTGCAAATAAAACGCGCATAGCATGGCATTTTCAGCGCAGCTTAAGAAACTAGGGTCTTTAGAGTTACGTATCTATGTATTTTCTATTAAAGGAACACACCTCCTAATACTTACCTAGTGATGTTGCGCCTCAGATATGCGTAATATTTACTTTGTGATCGATAACGTTCACAAGTATGAACAGCCGTACCAGTTTAAGTAGTGTGGGCGGTAAGCAAGAGGTCGAATTTTGGCCGGGTGGCTGAATCGGGTGACAGACAAATAGACAGACAGACAGACCAAATTTTCAGCGTTTAAGTTCCCCAAGAAAGACTATCGTCTTTAAAAGAAAACACTACGTGACATGTCCGCTTGCGTGTCGGGATTGCAGTGCTCCCAAGCGTTCCGCGTACGAACAATCATAGGTGCGCTGCCGCTTGCAAAGCGACAGGACCGTGAAGGAAGCGTTGGCTGCTCGATTTAAGCTAGCAACCGTTATTGTTTGCGCTGCGTAAACGACTAACAGACGTGGTGGTGGTGGTAGTTCGAGACAGCGATAAACAGACTATCGTGCATCGGCTGTTAAACCGTGAGCAACTTCGTGATGCCTTTTTCCAACGAGGAAAACGCAGACATGATCCTTGCCCTAGGAGCTGCAGGCGGACGGAGACGGCAGGCTGCAAGAGTATTTCGAAGCTGGCACCCGGGTACGCGACCGAGCCCGATGACAATACACTTACACGAGTCGCTGAAGCAAACCGGTAGTTTCACAAGAAAGAGGTAGAGAGCTTCAGTCATAAATTGTGAGGTTCGTTCCAGCGTTTTGTCTGTCGTGGCGGCTAATCCACACGTTAGCACGTGTAGCGTGAGCGCACAGCTCGGTGTGTCCAACTCAACTGCATGGAAAATTTTTAATACAGCTGGACTGCACCCCTATCATCAGCAGTGCCTGGAGTCAAGGGACCTTCAAAGGAGACTCGACTTCGTGAATTGGATTTTGATTCAGGAGGAGCAGGATTCGGACGTTCTCACCGAAGTACTCTGGACAGACGAGGCGAACTTTTCCTGAAATTCCCCAAGTAAAAATCCACAACGCACACTATTGGAGTGAGCAAAATACCCACTGGCTAGGAAGATCACGCCACCAATATCAGTGGTGTTTAACGTTCGGTGCAGAATATATGACAGCCCAATCATTGGCCCAGTGTTCTTTACCAACACTCTGACCGGCAAGAGGTATGCGGGCCTCAAAGGGCCGGTTGAAGACTTTTGCTGTAACATGCCACTAGCCCGGCTTGGCGCGATGTCGTATTATGCACGATGGGGCCCCAGCCCACAGCGGCAGTCAAGCACGAGCATGGCTTGATGTTACCTTCCCAGTGCATCAGATAGGGAGAAATAGGCCTGTTCTGTGGCCGCCTGACCTCAACCCTCTTGAGTTTTTCTTGTGGGGCTATATTAAGGATCAAGTATACACGACGGAACCAACGACTCCAGAAGCCTTACAGTAGAAGATAACTGAAGTCAACCGCAGCATTTCATCTAGGGTATTAAAGGCAGCCACAGCAAGGCTTGTCAGAAGATCCCAGTGTGCACTATGCCCTGACATCAAGTATAATGATCTAAGTGGTGATTGTCATTTCCTTCTACTCAGCGGATTCTATGCATAGTCACATTCGAGGCGAGCAGTCACCGCTCACCTAGGTAGTTCCTTCTTCCTGTTTATCTTCCTAAAATTCTAGCCAAGCATGTGTGGGTGCAAGAACTAAAGATGCAGGTCCAAGTATGTTACGTGGCCACAGAGGAGTAAAAACGTTAGGAGAGAGCATTGCGTACCACGATTAAAGCCAAACGTATTTCTCCAACACTTCATTGTCACGTCATATCGCGCAGTAGGCTCTCGGTTTCCCGCTCTAGGCTGAACTGCTGCAGGGCAGCCAAATAAATGCACACCGTATAAAATCTTCTCTTAACCAACTCTCTCCGTCAAGACGCCATGTCTCAGGGGTCGCGTGGTGGGCCAGTACTGCAAGAGAGAAAGCATAGGGAACGAACGGGAAGCAAGCAATCTGAACACGGAGTGTTCAGTTCACTTGCCTAGGCTGGTTGCCTGATACAAGTCTCTGTCCTAGTTTATATCCTTCCTCTATTACCCACTTCTATTCCTGGTCCCGCATTGTGTCCTGCTGCTTGATTGTAATTTGAAAAACTTCGAAGTAGATGCGCTTTGTAGTAACATGACTTTTATAATAACGAATATTACCCGCTTAAAAACACGCCGGGCAGGAAATAACAAACGGCCGGTACTTGACCACCATACAAGGGCGACTTTTTTGTCCAACTTTCATCACATATTATTATCGGGTAGAATGAACGTTATGTATTATGTTGGGCGCGATATTCCTTCTCTTCTGCGCACCGTCCGAATGTCGAGAAGTTCTGCAATTTCCTGTTTCCGCGGCAGGCCAGTTCTGCACCGCTGAATCACCGCCCTGCCAGTGCCGGTTTTCTTTTCCAGGCGTGGACTAATGGAATGAAATGGTGGCATCGTTATTTTCGCTTCCCATGATTTTTCTTTGCTTGCCTTTCTTGCTCGGT
This sequence comes from Dermacentor silvarum, assembly GCF_013339745.2. NCBI lineage: Eukaryota > Metazoa > Arthropoda > Arachnida > Ixodida > Ixodidae > Dermacentor > Dermacentor silvarum. Next base: position 10,320,990 of record NC_051159.1, read on the forward strand.
AGCGAAGCGAGCGCTGAGAAATGCAGCAGCGGAATAATTTTTGCTCCTATTTGAGCACTTGTGTTCGCGCCAGTTCATTTCCGCCAGATAAGGGAGAGTAAGGGACGAATGGAATCGAAATGAAAGCACTGAATAGTGGGAGCAAAGCTGCGAGCAATGCAAGGTGTACGATCGACCCAGAGCTGTACACAGGAGCTTCATTCAAGTACTACACAGAGAGCGAGGTGCCTAAAGGGCGGTATCTCCTAACAGCACCACGCTTTACTTTAAATATCAAGACTCACGGTGGGAATCATAAACTGCATGAACAGTGTGAATGGCAAGGAATAAAATAGTCATTGTGCGAGGAAGGGACACATCGCCACACCGAGGAACGGAGCTCAAACAAAAGCCCCTCGCGAATATCTAATTCTGCGCGGAACGTGCATCAACACGGCTTTGTTCGGTTTTTCTTTTTTCTGTTCCCTATATCCTGCCAAGTCCTTCGTCTACGTACGCACGGCATCGCAAAGTCCACTACGTCGTTATAATATCGTTGATCCTCTTTGAAGAACGGTATCCTAGATAACGCTGCGTCCATGTCGAAGCGGAACTGTATTCTTCCTGTACTTAAACCTAATAATAGACTAAATTTGTGATTATATTTACTTTAGAGGCACCTACATGTGCCACATTGAAGGCTTGCTATAAATTGAAATTTTGGCCCAGATCAATAAATTGCTACGCAAAAACATTTTGATGTCATCGCTCGGGAACAGCTGTTCAAACGAAAACGATCGAAAGCTGAGCTAGTTGGTAAGAATTGATAATTCAAAAAAGATGAGGCGTGCAGACACAGACACAAGAGAAAAGAAATGGACAACACAAACGCCGTTTCTGTTGTCCACTTCTCTTCCCTTGTGTCCGTGTCTGCACGCCTTACCTTTCTTGCATTATGTTCAAAGAACAGTTCCACATTTTGTTTTTACAGAACTGCCTGTCATTTTGCTTCTTCCTGTCTGTCGCTGTATTTCTCTTGCGGCAGCATCAGTCTTTATTTTCGTCTGATATAAAAGTTTTGCTGGCTTTGGGTATTATGCGAATGATGAAACCGTGACAAGGACAGCTTTTATATGTCGCATTTAATCATGAATGGCTTCCCGAGTGCTATATCAATCCCTAATGGCGGGGAACACCTCAATTCACAGGCAAACTAAAAAAAGAGTCGCAGTTTCGACCGAGAGGCGAAGCATCAATTGCGATAGCAAATTAGTAGAGAGCTTACGGAGTAATGAGAGTAGTTTTATCGGCTGCATCAACTTGGACACATTCGCTGACTAATTGAATTAACAAGCATGGTGTCAACGCGCACAAGCAAACGTGAACACACTCGATGACCGCAGACAACCACTGTCAAAACGCTGTCAAACGCAAGCGCTGGCAGCAGTGAGCGAAGGTTCGTGCCGTCTATAGGCCGTTTCACATGGCGCGATTTTCACACAGCGACACAGCGAATTCCATCGCTCAGCGACCGCCGCGACGTCGCAGGCGCTCCGCGACGGGATTCCAACATGTTGGAATCCCGTCGCTTGAGTCGCAGCGATCGGCGCGATGTGGGCGGAGCAACTTGACGTAACAGCAAGCGCCGTCGATATAGGCACTTTTCTGTTTTACCGCGTGTTGGAAGCTCAGCGGAGCAATGTCGCGCACCAGTTTCAATGATGTTTTAACAAAGCGTACCCACCAGCGCCTGTGGCTCAGGAGCTTCATGAAGAATTTTTGTTTTCTCCAGCTCGCACACTTCATTTAAAAAGAGAAGCTGCATGCTATCCAGGTCGGAAGCTGACGCCGCCTTCAACATACGGCACGTACCCTCACGATCGTCGCCGTCGTCAACGTCTTCTTTGCTACAAACCATGCCAGGCACTTGCACACTTAATAGTAGCTACTTCTTTTGGAGAGGCAAATACTCCTCCAGGAGAAGAGTTGTGGCTTCCATCGTACCGCAACAACACAACTAGAGCGTACAAAACAAAACCACCCCACCACGCCGCATGCGGTTTGTGCAGCATGTTCACTAGCCGCAACTGCGGACTAAGCGATCGCAGTCTCAACGCGTTTAAAGGCTCAAAAATTGTGTAATATTCTATTTTCAAAAAATAACATGAAATTGTAATATTTGACTAGTTTCAATGTTGTTTTCATTTAACGATGAAGGCATGGATACTTTGTGAGCAGGGAGCAACCTTGGGCGTCGCTGCGACGGAAATCGCGCGGTCAAAGACTCATGATGAAAGCTGCCAACGAAAATCGCTCTGCGACGTGCGCGACAGAACGATTTTTTTCGCCCCAATCGCGCCATGTGAAACGGCCTTATCGCTTCAACGGAGACTGAGCGGCGAAAGCACATCGCATACAAAGGTAAGAGCCCCGGATTTCGCCTGGAAGATACAGTGCGCGCGACAGCCCGCCGACGCGCAAAGTACAAGTACGCAGTTGGTGGCAGAGTAGAAGCCGCGCAACCTCTCTCTCCCGCGCGGCCTTCGCGCTTTCCTCATTTCGCGTGGGAGTGTGAATCGCCAATTCCCCTTGCGCCCGGGCGAAAGATACGCATTTGGTACCACAGCTAAACGTCGCCTCCCCTCCCTCCCTCCCGTCCCCCCACAGGCTTTCGCCCAACGGGAGACGTCGCGTTTGATCTCCGCCGTGCGTTCGCTCTCCGTGAAAGCGCGCGTCCTTCGCGCGCTTTCACTCGCACAAACCGCATACTGTGCGCGGCCACGATATTGTCGCCCTTGGACTTTATACGGAAACCCGAGGCGATTGCGACGACGACCACGAGGGCGATGCCGCCGGCAGAAATCCACTTGGAGTGTCCACATAATTGCTATGACAATAAAAATCACCGCCCAAGCACTCCGCACAGATGGTTAACCAGTGGAGCTGAAACGAGCGGTGCCGGTGTTTTTGACTGGGCTAATCCTGACGGTTCATTAAAGTATTTCTGAATTATTGATTACGTTATTGTGTTTCTTAATGAGGTTACACACACGTTCAGCTGCAATGGAGAGAACGATGTCACTGACGGTATGCTCGCTGTCCGCCGTTGTCGATTGCGTTCGATGTCTCGAGTTTCCTCGCAGGGGGGTTATTAGCAATCACCCGCCATTCATGTCATCCAAATGAATGTATGATGTGTGCAATTTTAATTCCGACTAAGCGTAATGAATTCTTCGGGCTCTCCTGCTCTATATATAACAGATGATCTCCGTCGTTTGCCTTTGCGGTGATGTGCATGCAGCTGTTCGTATTCTACACAGCTTGATGCAGCACGGCGGATACGTGCTTGCCCGTCAAGGCATTCTTGGCTTTGAGAACTAGCTTCTCCCCCCTGATAAAGGTGCGCATTCCACGCAGTCCCAATAACGCGGGTTTTATGCACTGAGATTTAAAAGCGGAGTTGTTTAAGCCGGGCGTAATGTGTCTGCTGAATCCAGAAATGTGGGCCGATCCTGGCGGCAGTGCAGAAAGGGTCCAAGCACAATGGCACATACCCCTGCCAACTAGCGAAGCTGAGCCTGGCTAAGTCTAGATAAGCAGGGTTGGGAATACGTAAGCTTAGTCAGTCTTCGATAGCAATTGATAGCCAATTATTAGCTAATCGATAATCGATCAATTATCAATAAATCCAGGAAAATGCTGGGGAGGACTTGGTATAGTGCTTAGCCTAGCCCAAATACGTGGCTAATACCTTGCGATAGATAATCGATAGCCAATCACTAGCGAATCGATAGTCGACAAATAATCGATAAATTCTGGGAAACGCTGGGAATGACTTGGTACTGCTTAGCTTAGCCTAAATACGTGGCCAATAGCTTGCGATAGCCAATCGATAGGCAATCAATAGCTAATCAATTATCGATCAATAAAACAATTATTCCGAAAAATGCTTTGGATGACTTGGTAGTGCTTAGCCTAGCCCAAAAGCCAAAACAAGCTAGGTGCCCATCAGCTCCGCTGTCTCTAGCATTTCGCCACCAGTGCAAGCTACGCTAGTTTTTTTTTTTTTCTTTTTTTTTACTCACGCTTTCTCAACTACGTGACTACGTGATCGCTCGACCACGCAAACGTCCACCACGCGACCCACTCGATACACGCGGCCGCAGATTACAGTCTCTCGGATCGGCTCAGATAATTAATTACACTATCTGCGGGATCGGCACAGTAAAGATCGACAAACAAGCTACGACAAACCACGAAGAGGTAGACAAAGAAATGGTTACTTAAAAAACCTTGCATTCGGTCGCGCAACGCTTGAAACAGCGAAGCTGGGGGATCGTAGCCCAGCATTTTCCGAAAGTGTGCGCAAACTTGTCAGCTTATTACTCATGATGATAATTTTTTTTCGCGCGTCTTGGACACGGCCGTCACTGGGCGTTGCATATCGCAGCTCACGTAGGGCCCTAGAGCCGAGGGACCTGCGTGAGCTGCTGTTTCTCTATGCTACTGCTCGGCTCTAGAGCCGAGGGCCCTAGAGCCGAGCAGTAGCATAGAGAAACAGTGCTTGCATATGTAGGCTCCCTACTATTAGCTGGTCAGACCATTCATTTTGTCTTCCGTGATTTTGGACGCGTCATTTACCTCTGGTTTGGTCTTGGTTTCGATAGCAATGCTTTCGATTCTGGTTTACCTTTGGCTGGTAAAATATTTAACTACGTCGTCTATATAAAGTGGAGCGCAAGCGCTTTAATATTTCGTTTTATTATGATAGCAATTATATGGACACTCAAAGCGGATTTCTGCCGTCAGCGTCATCGTCGCCATCGCCGTGAGGTTCCATATAAAGTCCAACGGCGATGAAATCGTTGTCGCGCGCCGTATGCGCTGTATGTGCCAGTGAAAGCGGGCAAGGGACGCGCGCTTTCACGGGGAGTGAACGCACGGAGGAGAGCAAACGCGACTTCTTCCGTCGGGCTAAAGGCCGTGGGGGGAATAGAGGGAGGGGAGGCGACGATGAGCTGCGACACCAAATGCGTATTTATAAAAAAAGTTGCGAGGCGAGAAGGTGGTAAAGACTGTATCGCGCTTATAATGACTGAGGCAACAGCAAGGTGCAGAACAAGAATGAATGACGTTTTAATGCATGCGTCGTATTTATAACATTGTAGAAGTACACTGCGCATGTGCGAGCCGTATCGGCTGTAAGTGAATAGCACGTGCCCGATACTGTGGTAAGAAGACAT